>NC_088250.1:38102500-38187500 GCF_036013445.1 Caloenas nicobarica | reverse complement strand
TTCTCCTAGATTAAAGAAAACTTTAAAATCTATTTGCTTTGACATATGACACAATATTTAAGAACTGAAATCATCAATTAAATCACACATCAGAAACATTTCCCTTTGGTAAAAAATATAGTGCTAGACGATGTACACTTTGAAATTGTTGTTAATGTTTAAAATGCAATCTGAAGTGCATATGTTATTTAAAAAAAAAAATACAAATTTTAAAAGTTTATAAAAAACCTAGCAATCATTCCTTAGCAAAAGCACTCGCAGAGAAATGTGTATCTTTGAGTTTTGTGGATATGCATAGTTTTCTAGCGTGAAAGCTGAATATGTTATTCTTTATTTTATTTTTTTTTCCCTGTTTAAAACTGAGTAGATCTAAAGGAAACAGAGTGAGTTCCTTCTGGGTGCCTGTAATAAAGTACCAAACCTGATATGCACATGAAGGTGGCGAAAGCCTTTTGGATCGTCACTGAAAATAGAAAAGGTGGATGTTGACAAGATTTCAGATATTTTATTTTTTTTTCTGGGGACTGAGGGAAAGTGAAGTTAAAAATAAAGCTCTCGTATGGTCAACATGTTGGAGGAAATTCAAAGACTCTCATAAAATAAACAGATTTTAAGAAGTGTTTTGAATTTCACTGTGTAATTTCTGGCCAACAGAAATTACAGTTGTATCTGTGGAGGGACATTATGTCAGATCAATGGTCATTATGCAAAAAAAATAAACTGAAAGCGTGATGCCTTAACCCATTCAGTTATTAAAATGCACACACGCAGAGGATAGCTTTCCTTTAGATTCGCTACAAGAAAACTTCGTGCCACTGCGTCGCAGTTATAAAATATTTGGGTTTGATGTTACAGGAGATATGTAAATTGTTCCTTGAAAAAACCACGAGTACAAAGCATCGCACACTTTGGCAAAGGAATCTCATCCGTAGTTATTAAAAAATACAACCCTTTTTTGTCCCGAAAAATGGAGGAAATTATCTGCAGCGTGTGCATAAGCTAAAATATCCCAGCCCGAAACGTGTTGTAAGTTGTTCCTGGGCTGTATTTAACTGTAACCTTTGGAGTGTTAAAGTCGAAGGAGAATATCTGTTCTGCCAGGTAATGGTGATCGCGTGCGTCTGTGGATATTATAGATACACGTATATCCACACGTGCGCACGTCTGCCCTTGTTTTTCTGCAGCGTTATTAAGAAAAGCCGTCCATACTTCACCATGTTGTTACATGCGTCTGTCTGCTGATTATAAAATGTGTTAAACAGTATTTAAAAAACAAAAAAATGCAGAGCTGCGCTTTGATTTATTCAGCGAACAAAACATATGCTCGCTGTTCTGTTCTATGTAATTCATATGATCAATAAAATTTTCTTTAAAAAGAGCAACTTTGGCATTTAGAGGGATTATGCTGCTGAAGAAAAAAAATGTTTCGCTCTTGCTGCATGTAGTCAACCTCAGTGCTCTTGCACCAAAGTAAGTTTTTGCTCACTAACGTCTATTTTTGGTGTATTTCTTATTTCTAATCTTCAGGGTTGAAGCTGTATATTGTGGCTGTTACCCGCTGTGTCCCAAAGCCCTGGTGTACCCAGAGATATTTCCAGGTAGCTGCGCTGTTGCACATTCGTTTTGCTGAAATGTAATAACGTGGTTCGTGCTAAAATATGAAGTTTCAGAGTAAACTTGAGCAAAAGCAATTGTTTATTTGGCAAGCCAGCCTGTTAGTGTTAGGGAAAATTTTATGTGTTTTAATACATTAGACGAAGTTTATATTTGCCATCTGTTCTTTTAAGATAACACAAAAGCAAGTTTTGAAATAGCATTCTTCATTGTTAGCATACACAACCCGTAATGATAAATTTTTGTTAAAAGGTCAGTGATGCTGCAATGGTTTGCAGATTTTTTTGATACACAGGAACAAAAAACCACAAAAAACAGGGCCGAAAATCACACCAAATTATTTAAACAATTTAATACTTAGGAGTATGCAACTGCAGTCCAGGATACACACTAACGTAGTACCAGTTCTTTGAAAAATCTCATCACTAAATGTATCACATATGCATTGTGTTACATTAGAATAATGTATTTTAATCACCCAAAGGAGATGTCTAAACAGCACAACTACACAGTCTTATTTAGCATTAAACATCCTTGTGAGCTGAGGTAACCTTATAAAATCATGCTTAAATAATGTAAAACACGAGGCGGCACAGAGCAATATGCATTTTTAATTAGTAAAGTGACTAATATCGAGTGTGTGCTTTGAGGTTTTTGTTTCATTAAAAATGTATCTGTTTTTCCTGCAGCTGAATATCTGTATTCTACACCTGAACAGCTTTTTAAAAGGCTTCAGAATTTCTGCAAGAGACCAGATATTGTAAGGAAACATCTCTATAAGGTAGTTGTTGAGAATAGTTTTACATGATATGATGCCATATTGAAGTACAAAGGAAAAAAAAACCAAACTTAAAAAAACAACATTTAATTAACATACTAATGTTTAAAGGAAACATGCTAGGGAGGGATATTAGTCGTTACACTAACAAGGATTAATTAAACTAGATGCCAGTTGTATTAACCTAGGTCTTATGAAATACGTGCACTTAATGCATGCTACATGCTTTTTTTTAATTTATTGTTTTCTAAAATGACTGTCCTTTACATTTGGACCCAAGAGGCTTATAAAAATGAACCTGGATTAATGCAACTCATTAGTTTAAAAGGAAAATAAAAGAAAGATCCCACAATTACACTAATGAGGATAAGCCTACCTTCCTATCCTAATTTAATGTTCCATTCTCAAAAAATGCAGGTGACTGATATCAGGTAAGATTTCTCTGCCTTTTGGGATTATTTGCATTATTTTGATAATTATGATTATTTTAACTCTTTGCCTTTTAAGGTGCGTTGAACATAGAAGAAGGTTTGTCAGAAGCATAATTTACTGATATTTGTCATGTGCTATTCTTTGCAGTTATTCATATAGAGAAAGTGCAGTTTCAGTGTCAGACTTTCCATTCAAGTTTCGATCGAGTGTTCAATGCTGGACCAATTTCCACATTTTTAAGAGGTGTATTTGTACTGCTAAGAGTCACAATCCTTTTTTGTTTAATTACAGGATCGTAGATGAAGCACTAAATTTTGTGTTATTCCAGCGAAGAGCTATTATTACACGATGCTGCTTTAAGAAAAAGCAACTATTTTCTGCATGCTAATACATAAATTTACAGTGTTTTCCGACTTTTACAGTCCTCACGATGCCGTAGGCAGGTTGGATACCCATCACCTCTACATGCCAAAGGTGTTTCAGGTTATAAAAAACCTGAATCTGGGTGAAAACCCGTAAGGCTTGGGAGTGCATAGAAATACCGCTCGTGTTACCTGTGCAATACAAATGTTGTCTTTTTAGCGTTCCCTGGCTGTCGCCGTCCAGGCACCCCGTTAATGAGCAAGTTGAGTAATCACCATGTTAATTTGGAGGCTCCTGCTGCCATCAGACCTACCCCCATCTCTGCACCTTCCTCCCTCTGGGGACCATCCTCTGCCTCTCTGCCCCTTCCCGCATACATGTAGCAGGAGGAACAAGGGTTTAGCCCACGTCTGACTTTTTGTGTGACCTAAAAATAGACATTTACATAATGATACATCAAAGATGATGTTGTTTCTGCAGGAAACAGTTAAACTTCAAGGAAAAAAAAAAAAAAAGGAGAGAACCAAAAATGCAATTTAACACCCAATTTCAAGCTCATTATCTTTCATTGTCTATTAACTTGGCAATGGTTCAGGAGGTAGCTCATAATAGTTTAAAATGCTGACTGAACACTTCCAGCGTTCGGCGTTACTTCTTGAGTCAATAGTATCGTATAGTTATACGTGGTGGCTTCAAAGGGAAAACAGTCCTTAAACGTTTACCTTGACATTTCCCAAGGCTTCCAGCTCAGCTGAATAGTTGTGTTCACGTGGATCTTCTCTCCAGGTGTGGATCCCCAGCTCCTAACCAGAGCCAAGGCTGGCTCAATGAAAATGGAAATAGCCATAGAGCAAAAACTGATACAAAACAGTATGGGTTTACAACATGTGCACGAGACCCAAAAGCAAAACGCTAGTTTTCTTTAAATAAAAAACACCCCTGGGATGGTTTGCAGCTGAAGCTGTTGATCCCACCTGCCGTAAATGTACGACATTAACAGTTTAGCCCCGTTCGGATCCTCTGAGCGTTGGGATTGGGAGTCTGCAACAGGTAGCAACTGAGGTGAACGGGAGATCGTTTTAAAATGAGTAAAGCAGAGCCTAATCCAGAACCTGTGAGCACCAGAGAAAAAGATCCCTGTTGTCTTTAATAGGCTTTGGATCAGCCCGGAGAATACTGTTAGAGTTGTCTTTTTGTACCTACGCCCACGTGTGCCAAGGCTTCCTTTCTCATTGAAGCTATCCGCAAAACCTCCTAGAAAAACACTGACTTAGATATGTGCTGTTAGTGTAATTATAGCTGGGATGATGCTGCTTTTTAGGAAGCTGAAAGGAGTGGAATCGTGAAGGGTACGCAGCACTTCCACTGTATTTTCACTGTTTTCAGCTCGGTATAATATTGTATATAAGATAGTGGAATAGAAAAGGGACCATAGTGCATACTAATGAGCTGCTTTTCTTTCAGAAGCCTTCCTGACATGCTCCCTGCCTGAAGTTCATAAAGAAGCTGTGAAGTCTTAAAAAGAAAGTCAAAGATACATGAAAAGCAAATAGCACTTTACTGTTGAGGGCTTCTGCTCCATAGATCAGGAATAATCATAATCAGAAGTACCTTGGGTTATCCTTTTACATGTTGTTGGGTTTTTGCTACTAAGGATATCCATAATAATTAGACAGCGGTGTAATTAACCAGGCAGTTGTTCCTTCGGTTGTCCTCGGTGCTTGCGCTGACAAAATGAGGGGCAAACGAGAGATGAATGGCAGCGGGGCAGTCAGGTTCGGGAGCCAGACGTGGCGAATATCCCTGTGAAAATGCACAGACCAAGACATTAAACCGTAATAACTTAACTCGGCGGAGCAGATTCCTGCTGGCAGACTTTTAAAAATGTCCATAATGTAAGCACCTATGGAAACCTTTCCAAATGATGTATTCCTTACCCTGCGTATTCTCACAGCACCCAAATCTGCCTCCTTTGCATTTCCACGTTGCCTTCTACCAGTTATTAGCGGAAGATTGCGATGAGTGCAAAGCAAACCTCATTTGTTATCAATTATTTGTTCTGTTCCAGTATTATGGAACCAAGTGTTGCTCTCTGGTTCTCGGTATTTGTGGTTGCCAAAGTAAGCGCCAAAATGAAGCAAGCAACAACAACAGGACATCGGTTTCCGTCAGAGAACACCGTAAGACCTGTCAGTGTTTGCAAGCTCCCTATCTGGTAGATTTAAAATTTAAAGAAATAGAGCAAAGCATTTGTTCCTGCATTATTTTCTTTAAGTTTACCTTTCAGTTCCTTCACTTCATTTTCTTAATTTAAAACAGCATGTATAAAGAGTATACAGTGGAAAGGGACAAGAAGAGTTGCCAAAAGCCAGGCATGGAAGGAGCTGACAACTTTAAATAATCTCTCCCAGCCCGCCCAGCTGAATGAGTGCTGGTTGACATGCTGTCAGCTTCAGTTCCTACAGAAAAATCCTACTCTCACTCATGCTTGTTTAACGGAGAAAAGAATTTGGCCCACTTTCTGACATTCATCTTCTCATTTCCATCACACTACAGAAGCTCACCTGCCTATGAAAAGACACATGGCGTGATTTTTTTTTTTTCTTCCTTACACCACTGTAGAAGCAAGTCTGCTGAATTCAAAGGGGTTAAACTGCTGTAAAATCAAATTAAGATCCCAGTTAGACCGTAGACATCTGAATTGTTTCCAGTCTCAGGATTTGGCTGTATAGGGCAGTTCTAACAAAACTTTCTTTTTTCTTTTTTCTTTTTTTTTTTTTTTTCCCCTTCTCTTTTTGGTCTGATTGGAGATAAAGCAGTATCTTTGGTGTTTCAGGGAAGCATGTAGAAGGGAAAACCACTCCTGGTCCAGCATTAATATTTAGGCACAGCTAGGGAGGCAGCGGGAGGCATTCTTAGCCTAAGGATACGGGGCGCTGGACACATGAGGCTGCGGACGAGCTTCATGCCAGATGTCCCATCAGCCACCCAGCCCTGTCACAAGGAGCAGTAGTTGTTTGTAGTTCTTGTACAGGCCATGTAAGAGCCGGGGATGAAGCCTTTGCCCTTCTCCTTACCCCCTGTCCAGCAAAACTCCACGAGAAATTCACTTTTCCGTAGGGATGCTAAATCTGGATCCGCACGCCGTGTGTTTAATACTGTCATTTCGATAGTGGTGAGCATCAGATATTTGGGAGAAGACTGACATGGGTAGAAATAAGGTATTAAATGTCCTCTCTTGGTCTTCTAGAGTTAGAGATTGGTCCTAACCCTGGACTTGGAGATTTTATCATCTTTCGTAACCTTGTAGTATTAAGTATTGCCAGGCAGTACATAATAGCTCTCCATTTGACTCAGGCCCTTGGAAACCCCTGTTCTTGTTTTTTGCATCTTCCTATAGCAAAGCAGTTCATTGTATGTTTACAGACAACATTGGAATAATTTCCTTCACTTGGCTCAGGGTTTCTCCCCCTTCAGTTGCCTTGAGTGTCTTCTCGTTCTGGAGTTGGTCACCTGGAAGCAGAAGCTCCCCATCCATCTTCTCTGTACCATTCATTGTTTTATAAACATCTGTCAAGCACTTAGAGTATCCCAGTCTTTTCAGGCCCTCCTCGTGAATGTTATTCCATGTTTACATTCTAATCTCTCATCATTCAGTCCATTTTGATGGTTGAGAGCTGTTTTTGTGCTGGTGTGATCATCGCTTTACAGAGTATTCTAGGCCATGCCATCGGTTTATGTGACGTGTTGTACTCTGATAATTTTCAACCTGTTCCTTATGGAGCCAAACCTACTGTTTACTTTTTAATGCTGAATGTATATTGAGCAGATGTTTGCTTACAGTGTTCTCCAGATCTTTCGTCCTGAGCTGATAAAGTTAATTTAGAGCTTTATAGGGTATGCAAATAGTACGAATATTTCCATCCATCCTGCTGACTTTCTGTTCAGCAGCAGAGCGCGTTTGCAGAGAAAAAAATAAGATGTTATATTGAATTTGTGCTTCTACCTGGTTAGCATAAGTGCAGGTGAGAGGGAGGTTAGAAGCACAAGTGGGAAACTGGTATTTTCCTCTTGAGATGCTCGGTTTCTAGTGAATATAATTTAAAATGGTTTCAGAAGTGGCCTTGATGGGAAGGTTATAGCAATGCGAGAACTCTGGAGTGCAACATGCTGTGTCCATGCTCTCCCATCTCTCTTTCAGTGCTTAGCCGTGGGATCCTAAATAAAACGTATGTATCATAAGGACTTCTTATGTGAAAGAAAACTTTGGTGACTTATTTAGAACATCGAATCATAGAGTAATTTAGGAAGGGACCGCTGGAGGTCATCTGCTGGGGCTCTGCTCAAAGCAGGGCCAGCACCCAAGTAGGATCTCACTTCAAAGTTGGATGAAGTTGCTCAGGGTCACATCCAGGTTAGACCGAAGGTTTGACATGTTTCACTCCCATACGTATGGCTGATACGGGTGAAGTACAGTCAGCTTAGGTGGTTCACACAGGTGGGAAGATCTGCTGGATCGCGGGACACAATTTAAGCATTTTGGGTCAACCTTAGGTCTTCAAGGAGCGTGTGAGTCTGGAAGCAGCAGGTGGGCTGTTGAAGTTGCCTACTAGGTCATTCTGGGATCCAGATATACATATGTAGATATATGTATCTGTGTGCATATACACATATATGTGTACGTGTCTTGCATCTCAACTTCTCCCAGGGCTTGTTCAGAAGAAATGCCAGGACTTTGAACTTTTCACTAGAACAATATTAGGTAGGTCAAGTTTAGTTTTAAAAAGTAAATGAAATCTGGCAGCTGAACCACAGCCGCTGCAAAATGGTGGATGGATAAATGAGTCAAATGAAATAAAATGGACTTCGATAGAAAAGTTGCAAAAAGCATGAAAACTTTTTTTTTTGCCCCCCCCCGCCCCCAGTAAAGTATATTGAAATTACCTTCAGAAAGAAAGCCTGAAACTGTTTTCTTACTGTTGTAGTTGTTCGGTGTGTTCTGAACTATCCTATGCAAGGTACCCACCAGGGTATCTTACGTAGATTCGCATCCGCATTTGATGCTTTTCTTGTTCAAAGACAGAACGAATGAAATGGGTTTTTAAAGGCTGATACATGAATTTTCAGGACAGACCATTTTTGGGGGGGAAAGACTGCTGCTCTACTGAGGAGTATTATATAGCTCTGACTCAGGCCTCACAGTACACCCAGGCCATGTAAACCAATGCTGTCTTGATGGTGGTTTCCAAAGGTGCTGGGAGTTGTAAAGCTGAGCTCCGAAAGTAATTACTACAAGCGGCTTTCCACCGTGGTTCTTCCCCAGTACTCACAGAGGGAAGGAGCTGGGTCACAGAGTAAAGCTGAGCCGATACAAATTGGCTCTGTAAATCATTCTGCTTTCTTGCATGCCAGATTTCAGGTTTTATGCTAAATAATAATCTCTAATATTTAGTATTACGAAAGTAATTTTTTAAAATGTGCAAAAAAAAAATGTGTGCCAAATCAGCACTGTGATTGCCAAATCAGTGCTGACACTGCTTGAAGTCCAGCTCTCCTGGAACAACAGGTCTGAAGAGATCAACAGTCCATATTAAATTCTAAAGGTTAACTCTGAAGTCTAATGATGGCAGAGTAGATATTAATTACTTCAGTTCTGATCTTAGGACACAAGATACAAAAAAGTTGATTATGTCATAAAGAATATTGTACTGCTACTGACATCTTATTATAGTGGCGCTTCTTCATGGGGAAATCTTACTCTGAGTGAAAACTTTACTCCTTTTGATGATTTTATCTCTGCATGTGTAGAGACTATGGATTGAATCATATTATATTCCATGAAAAA
The DNA here is from genome assembly GCF_036013445.1 of Caloenas nicobarica. Lineage (NCBI taxonomy): Eukaryota > Metazoa > Chordata > Aves > Columbiformes > Columbidae > Caloenas > Caloenas nicobarica. The sequence continues at coordinate 38,178,468 of NC_088250.1, read as the reverse complement.
AGCGAATACCCAGACCTTTGCAGTGCTATCACCTCAAAAAAAGAATTGAATTTATTGCCTCCAAGGTTACTCTAAAATATTAAAGCCCAGAAGCCAGACCGATGATGGTCAAGCAGGGGAATTATTCCCTCACTCCTGCCGGTTCTTGGTTCTGAGGGTGCGAGGGGCAGGTCGGTCCTCGCGGGTGTTCAGACCTTGGCGAGTCCGCCGGTAAAACAGACGGGCATTTGATGGCGCACATCCAGGAGCCAACACCTGGGGCTGCCCACCACCTTACCTGTCTTTAAAAAAAAAAAAAAAAATGCCGAATTCACCCCGTTTCCAAATAACGCTGTGTAGGCATTCTCCGCCCACCGATCCTGAAATCCCAGGTTTTGCAGAGCGTTCCGGCACCGAGCCCCGCTCCTTCCCGCGCGAGAGACGTCCCTTTTGTGTCGCGGCATCTAACGCAGCTTCGTGCGCTTTTTTCTCTTCTGCTTCCTCGCAGGGCGAGACGGCCGGGTTTTCTTGGGCAGCGCTCGGCGGCAAATTCAGGTCTCTGCTCGCAGCAGAACCGAGGGAAGATTTGTGACAGATGGGGCTAAGTCACAAACTTGCAGCCTCAGGCAGAATTGTGGAAGTTTCCAGAGTGTGCCCATATTTACCTGATCAGAGAGAAAAGAAAATCTGCAGAGGAAGCCGAGCCTGGCTGCTTGTCATAGCTGACACAGAGCCATCTGCCACAAACCTGTGGCGGCTTCAGATCTCCAATCCCTGCCACCACCCCAGCTCAAATTAAATACAGATTCTTAGAGACGTTATGATGGTTACACATGTCCTCGGCATCACATGCAGGAGACTGTTCAAAAAAAAATATGTGGCCTGTTGTATAACCGCACTCATGTATCCCATATGTGGTGCCACATTGAATTTCCGGTTGAATCTGTTTTTATCCTTTGTACTGGATGACATGGTGCCTGAATTCTTTCTTTTCGCCGACACGATGGCAGCCAAGCTGCAGCTTCAAACGCTCACACTTGGCTGAGTTTCTACCTAGGTTGCCAGGTTATCATTGGAGCCTTATTGTGTCCTCAAAGGGCCACAGGGCCTGAAAGGAGGATCCGATCGCTGCCGGACTAATTGGGCAGCCATCTCCGGGTTGTTTGGAGGCAAAGGGCTGCTTTAGCACTTTTTTTTTTTTTTTTTCTTTTTTTTTTGCAAATTAATGACTCTCTGGCACAGGGGTTTTTAAGTGAAGGTATTAATAAGGGGTCTGGCAGGTAATCCCGTGATTCGCCGAGTTACATTTGCATTTAATTAATCTTAAAGAAAGCTGAAAGATAAACAGCTGTAATTCAAACTAGCATGGGAAATATGCTACGTGGTGCCATCTATCCGATAAAATGAAAGCCGAGACACTTGTTTTATTTCTCTCAAGGATGGAGAACAAACAGATAACAGTCGAAATACTTCCAATAAAAACCAGTAGTTTAAATGTAACGGCAGTTCATCAAGAATCTTTGCATCCAGTTACAAATACAGTCTTTTAAAGATAAATCACTTATGATTCCAGCAGTCAAGCCGCTATATTTGTTGATGTAAAATGTTTTGAAGATGTAGATTGTACAATAAATTTTTAATAAAGTGCCCACTGCAATTTTTAATTAGCATATCTCATTCATGTGTAAGTGTGTACATCTATCTGTATGTTTATCACTATGCATATCCTTGTGTCAGAGTCAATGAATGCAATTGTGTCTTTATCTGATGAAGGAGAATCTGGTTTGCAAGCGATAATAAAACGTTATGACAATTCCAAGAGTCTCTGCTCCGCTCTGGAAAGAAGCAGGAAGAGGACTCTGGGTGAGGCGTTACGATGTGGAGCCCGGTAAGACCTCTCTTTAACAGACGGCTGTGTTTTCAGCTTCCATCGCACCAGGCGGGGTAGCTCCCCTCCTCTCCCCATCCCGGCAGCAGACGTCGGCATCTTTCCTTTGCCCCAGCACCACCCACAGCAGGTGAAAGCCACGGGCTGGTTCCCCTCCACACACGTGCCCTCACACCCTCTGATGCCATCAAGAGGCTGAACTGTCCTTTTCCAGCGTGAGAGCGCGCCTGCGGTACCTCTCTTTACAATCACTCCATTAAGCAATCAAAAAACCCAAGGGAGGTCCAACGGTAAGTGTTCAGATATTTTCCTAGCACTGCAGAGCTGTAATTTTGCAGTAATCATCTGTATGCTGGTTCCTCCTCACTTCTCATCGAGCAAAGCCCAGCTTGAATCTAGACATTGAACGTGGTTGAGTAGAAGTGGTCTTCTCAAGGCAGTGTGTGTAGGTTCGACAGTCGTACGTGGTAGAGCCAAGTAACAGGACTACCTTACATATCTTACTGGTGTGTATAATAAATTTTCACTGGTGTTATCACACCTTGCATTGACAAGAACAAATTTTTTTTGGTCTTTACTGATGGGGACACTGAGGCATGGTACGATGATAGCGAAATCGGTTAGAATTTCACAGTGAGTCATTCTCCAAACCAATAAAAAGGAAAGAGGTGATGCTGCAACGTTGTGCTGGGGCTTGTGGTGAGCAGATGTGATACACCAAAGCTCGGTGGTTTCGAGGTGGAGACTCCAGCTGTCCTCAGTGCACACGCTGATCAGGCCCATGGCCAAAGGAGGTCTCACCCAGCTCCTTGGCAAGCTCTGCCTTGGTTTCCTCACAGATCAGGGGTGCTTTAACCATGGTAAGCGAGGCTTCATCTTGATGGAAAATTTTCCCTCTGAGTTACAAACCCTTGCAAATAATGTCTTTTAATAGAAACACTGTGAGAACTTTAATTGCAGGGTAGTAAATAGCAATGCCGCGTTGTCTTTTGATATTTCTTTACGTTCTTAGTGAGATCCACAGCTGCTCTAGAGCAAGGATGAAAACGTCCTTACAGCATCCCCTAGGACCTTCAGGTCGGCCTAATGTCGGGGGCCACCCTGGCCTGTTGTGAGGTCCTCAAGTCAAGAAGGTGAGGTGGGACTTCAGGTAGTGGGAGGTGACATTTCCCCCGAGGTGATCTTCCCCCACCGAAACAACCTGAGGAGTTCTGCCTCGCCGTTTCTGAAGATGAAACGAGGCAGCCGGTCTGCGCTGCTTCATTTAAAGCCTTCACTTCAAAAGGTCAGAGAGACAAATTGGGATCTCGGTCCCGTTGTTCCTACACACATGAGTAAGCGGTGAATGCAGAGACCTAATCTTACGAGTAAAATGACAGAATTAGCCCTTGACTTACTTTCATATTTATTGATGTTTCACCTGCATTGACGCAGCAGCTGCAGACGCTTTGATACAAGTTTTGGTGCAGAATTAAAGCCGAATGGGTTTTCCCGGCTCCTGCCAGACTCACCCGGCAGCTCCTCGCCTCCCGCATCAATAACAGGCCAGGCACCTAATCCCCCAATCCTTTTGTCTTAGTATTTGAGATCACGGGAAACGCACAGGTCTATTCCACACGAGAATCGCCTTTTCCCCATATAATAGAAAAGAAAATCCTAAAGTAACTAGGGAATTCTGTAGCAAACCGTTCCCAGCCCGGCTCTGGCCGCGCTGCCGGCACCGCGAGGAGCCGCGGTGAGAGCGGCTCCCGCCCGCCTTCGCAGCATCGCTGTCTCTGACTTAGCTCAAAGCTGTTCTGAATTAGGGGGCTAGATTTTTCTAATTGCGTTTTTAAAGGCCGAGCCAGCAGTTCATTAGAAATCGCGGAGCGAATTCTGCTTCTCTGTTACACCGATATAAATCTTGAATGAATTTATATCAGGATAACTGGGAGGGTAGAATGTACCTCCCATATTGTTCCTCAGATTATTAAAAGTTAAAGGGCCTTGAAAATCAAATTCACCTTTCCCCGTTCAAGCTGTTTACTCTTTGTTTTCATTCCAGTAAGGACAGTTGAAATGAATTAATCAGTCTCATTCCTGCTCGTAGTCACTTTCAAGTTTGGTTCTCATGTACTAGCCCAAGACTAGTTTGTGTGGAAAAGACCAGAGGGCATTTTCTTTCAAACAAATTGTTTTCATGGGAATAATTTCCTAGAGAATTATGTTAAAACCCTTCCATGAATCCTCGATTTTGCAAAAGATATTTTCCTCTTATGCATCCTTGATTTGGGGGACTTTGCAATTCTTTATTTGCGGATATAAATGAGCACCTTAATGAAAGTCCTTGAGAATTTTACCCTCTAATAGGCTAACCTTATTTAACTGAAATACTTTTTAAATGATTTCAGCCTGGTAAGCGAGGCTTCGTCTTGAAGGGAAAATTTTGCCTCTTGAGTTATGAACCCTTGCAAATAAGGTTTTATAATAGAAACACTGTCAGAACTGTAATTATAGGGTAATAAATAGCAACGCCGCATTATCTTCTGATATTTCTTTACATTCTCGGCGAATATACACAGCTGTTGCTGGAAACTGATAATCAAGCGCTATATAACCGCGGTGCAACTTCGCACCCACCCTCCGTGGCAGGAGCAGCAGCGGGAGCGGCCGCAGGACCCGGGGGGGGCCGGGGGGAGATGCCCGAGTCGGTTCCAACACGGGGGAGGGAGCGGGACGTTGACACCGAATATCCCACCCGGGGAAAAAGGTATTTTTCCCATCCCGGCCGAGAGGATGCGGGTGGTGGTGGGTGGGGGAGAATCGGGGTTAAGTGAGGCCAATGGCTGCTAAAGCAAAAATAATAATAATCATCATAATAAAGGGGAGAGGGCGCAGCGGACGCTGGTTGCGGGGGGCGGCTCCGCCGTGCGATCCGCGCATCTCCGCGGGCGGGAGCGCAGCCGTCGTTCCGCGGGGCGCAGCCCGCTCCGCCCGCCCCCCCCCCGCCCCCCCGCCAGCCGCCACTTTTTAATTCTCAATAATACGATGTTATTTTTGAAAACAAGGGGGTTTTTTCGCAACGTTTATGGCTGCGGCCGGCAAAGGGAAAGATGCGCGGCAGCCCAGCGGTGGCTTTTCCGCGGGTGCGGAGCGGCTGCGCGGGGTGCGCGGTGTTTCCCCCGGCCCTGCGCGCCTCCGGCTCCATTGCTCCTGCGGGTTGGGTGTCCTCACTCCTAAAAAAAAACATAAAATAAAATACATATATATATATATAACCACCAAAAAAACCCCAAACAAACAAAAAATCCTCCCAAACCCCGAAAGAAAACAGCGCGGAGTGAGAGGAATGGGAGGGCTGCGTGCTCGGGGCTTAACCCTTCGAGCTTTGAAGGCAAAACAAGGAAATACACTGGAAAGGCATGTCTGTAAACAATGATAATTAGCCTTTTCAAAAATCATAACACTGATTAAAATCTCCGATTCATTATTTATTCATCACAGAACCTCTTTGCGGACCTGGGAATAGTGATTAAAACCTAAGTGCGTCTCAGTTTTGCACAGCTCGAGAGGCGCCTAAAAAGGGGTTAAAACGGAAAGGAAAGAGGAAACCAAGCAAACAGAATTCTTCTTTTAAGAACCAATACTTTCTTCTTCCCTTCCTGGCAGGAATACTCCTATTCCCCCAAATTTTGGTATTATGAAAATGTTTCTCATACTAAGTACAAGTGTTAGACTGAATCCAGTTGGTACTAAAATTGCAAACACACTTTCGCTCCTAGAAAAGCCAACAGAAAGGAACTTCTTTTAACTCCATAATAGCAGGTTACATAGTAAATGAACAACTGATGGTCAACTGGCCAATTATGGTATAAATATCCGTTGTTTACAGTGAGGTGTTAAATGAGCCTTTCGAGCACAAAGGATCAGACTGTCTAAGCTACAATTTGTGCTTCATCCCATTATGTCTCCCCTAAAAAGGCCCATGCCGTTGTAGGTAATGTACACGCAGAACATATTTCTTTCTGTTGATTTTAGTTTGCTTTAATTCAATACACACTCTTGTTTACTTTTTAAAATTTAAATAAATGTCAGCGTTGTATAATTTCTATGTTAACAAAGCAGTGAGCAAAATCCCTTGTATGTTTATAAAATATTATTGTTTAATTCACATAGTTTAGGAATTCCAAATGTTGAGAATAGGAAGGAGGCCAAATACCATCTGTTTATAACTATGATGCATCATCATATGTGTACTTTAAAAAAGAAGAAGAAAAAAAAGCTTGGTCAATCATGCCACTGTTCTATCTGTTAGGAATATGGTGAGGATTTCAAATTGCTCTGTGCAATTTGCAGGAAATTTTAGTACAGTTTAATTTTGAGGAGGGATGTTACAGGAGTTGCTCACGCCTGTGTTCCTATCGGAAGAACTGCATGCAATGCTTACCTACCCCAACTATTGCAGGCACAAATTCAGTCACTTTCTCCCAGCCTCAATATTCCCCCCTCTTCTAGACACCTAGGGATAAAACCAGGCAGGTTTTTTTAAACTGCTTACCGGGTTGGGGGGTGGGTGGGTGTGTGCATTTGGGGGTTCATTTTCATGTGATTCATACATTCGTATTCTTGGATTTTTAAGGGCAGAAAAGAAGGGTGATGACTTTGTAGCCTGCCTTGCAAAACACAGGCTATAGACCATCATTCAGCTGATTCTGCAAATGTTTTTTTTTTAAAAAAAAACCCTCTCTGTCAAATGTTAGTAGTTTTAGGTCCAAGTTAAAATAGGTCCTCGTTAAAAATAATACATTCCATACTATTGAGTTGTACGTAATGTGCATTTTAAAGAGAAGGTAGTCTGTGGGCTTAAAAACAAAGAGAGTGTCTCGAAGTTAAGTAGATAAGAAGATTTTTTTTTTCCAACCCCGAGTTAATTAGCTGGTACGTCAAGCCTCATAGATGTCTTCCTACCTTTCAAGGGCTGAAGAATCCCCAGTAAATGTACTTAAACTTCCTAGTGAGGGCTGGCGAGATGAATGCAGAGATTAGGGCGAGTATTACGGTGCCTTCCCAGTGCATCCCAGCTGCAGTTCATCCTACTATTGATAATGATGCTTGGAGTTACTGAGGTGGTTTCTGAAACCCACATATGGGGTCCTTTCCCCAAGGATGAGGAATAATAGCAGCACTCAGGTGGTGCGGGGAGGGTAAGAACAGATTTACAGTTATCTTTGCCTGGTGCGTGGTGACTTTTCGGTTGTGCTGATTGAATGAACAGAGAGGTACATTCAGGACAAGGGCTGTAGTTCTCTGATACAGTGGGAATTTTGTGTTGTTAACAAACGGGGGGAGGGAAAAAAGAAAAAAAGCACAGAAAAAAAGCGCAGGTGAAGGGAAAAACGTCTGGGCTTGCTGGAACCCAGCCCTGGCAGAACGCTGGTGCAGTATGAAACGTTTTGTGGCCAAACTCTCAGCAATTTCTGTAATACCACAATTTAGCAGACTATACGCTGCACTGAATTGCCTGGGACTTTGTTTTTCAACTTCTTCCTTTCTACTGTTACATTTAAATTGCAGCGTCTTGAATTACTTAGCTACACCCAGATAAAAACCTACAGCTTCTTTAGCTCTATGCGCTGCACCGAGGTTTTACTGCTAAAAACTGGCCATCAGAGTGTGAAAGCCCCTGCCAGCCCTTTCCTGTGTGTTTTCCACCATAAGCCAGTCTATAAGGTACCATTCTGGGACAGTTTGTTATCTTGAAAGATTGTTTTGGTTTTTTCTGAATTAGAAAAAGGAAATGCCTTACACACCTTTCTTGAGTAACCTTTGTGGAGCTGGTTCTATGAACAGAGATAATATGCTGCCATGTGATGTGTTTAATCTGCTCGCAGTGACGCTACAGGAGTGAAAAGCAGGACAAAAGACACCTCCTGTCACTGCAGTTTGCAAAAATTCGTAAATGTGAAATGTATACTTTCCCAATTCGAAAAAAAAATGGTGTTGTGCTCCAGCTTCAGACAGACAGGCATGCATTCCTGCATATTACTTCATATTTTCCATGGCTATGCGATCCTTGGTCTCCCAAGCTGAGATAGCAATCAAGGGGGCAGATTGTCCAATTATGATGTGGATACCTGTCCACGAGGAATTATATGGAACCCTCAGACTCATTTGTCACTTGGTTTTTACATGCTGGAGTAGTTTTATGAGATGCACTGATGGAAGCAGCTTCGAAGGTTGCTAGACACCGTGTTCATTGCATGCTTGGTTTCATGCAGTGCAGAGAGTGGGTGTTTCGAATCTCACCCAAGCACAGGTATAAATTCTATGTATAGAGCTGTGGTTGAGGTTATGGCCCCCTAATGTAGTGGACGTATCTGCTCTCCCCCTTGGACGTTAAGGTCCTGAGCTGGGGCTGACAGCTTTCCATCCAGCAAACCTTGCGCTCCTGTCTGGGGGCGGCTGCATTTGCTGCTGTCGGAGCAGCAAACAAAATGCTCGGCAGGTGTAAGGCGTGCGGTAATTCACGGGGAAAACGTTATTCCTCGGTGCATCCCACTAACTTCTAATACCCTGTTGGGGTCTGAACACCTTGTGTCCCCTCTAGCAGTGGCTGCTGAGGGCGTGCATCATCTTGCAAGCTGCTGGGCATTAACATTTAACCGTCCTATAATTCGGTTTTCAAGTGAAAGCAGGGAGATTAATAAACTTAATCTAGCATTCACACAGATTCGAGGACAGCTGACCTCTGCCCTCTAGAGACCCAGGCTCGTTTAAGAATCTGCATCTGAGAGAGCCCCTACGGTTGTCGTGTCCCAGAGGGTCCCGTCCCCCATGGGCTGCAGCGTGTCCCCCCCGTGTCTGCAGCAGGAACAGTGGTGACAAGGAATTTATTTCTTTTATTTATGTCTAAAAGCGTCAGTGTTAGCAAACACAGCTCCCTCCTGCAAGGTAGCAGGCTAGAGCAGCTCTCCTCGGGGCGGGGGACCATAGCAAAAGTAAAATCTTAGTAAAAAAATATGCAATATTCCCATTTGTTTGCATTTAGGAAAGAAAAAAAAAAAAAAAAGAAGGTGGAATGTCACATCTCTGTTTTGGGGCACAGGTTTGCAAGTTTTGGTGTTATCCTACAAAAATCCCCAAGTCAGCAAAGCCTTTCGTCTTGCAGTGTTCGGCCAACAGAAATGCTGCCTCAAACTGCAAAGCATTATGTATGGATTTCTTTGCACATTTCACGTTGTACAATTCTTTGGAAAAATTTGGATAGGAGCAGTTTGTCAATGCTATTAATAGATATGTTTAATGCAGAAGTGTGCAATGTGATGAACAGCCTTGGCAGGAACCATATCCAGCCTGATTGTATTGTAATACTGTTTGATGCGGCAGTATGTTTGATCAGTTACAAGTGATGAGTATCATATCACATCAAACAATTTAATACAGCCTCATTGTATGGAATTATGGCTGCTGTCAATCAGCATGTGGCCTATTCCTTACAGATCTGTCTTTGGGAGCTGGAATACAATGGCAGCTACAGATGCATTAATAAATTAAGTGCTGCTGAAATTCCATGCAGACCTGTTGAGATTTTTGTTTCTCTTTCATGGCCTTTTTTTTTTAAAAAAAAAAAAAAATAATATTTTTTCCTGTCTTCTTTTTCGCTGCTGCATGTGGATGAGCTCACCTGGTCAATAGGACTGTCAAGGATGGGGCTGACGTACTTTTAAGAGTGCTTGGAAAAAATCTAGCGAAGACACATGAGAGTCGTGAATTTTGGTTTTGCAAATCGCGCCCTGAGTATAAATCCACTGAACTTGTTTTCTGCTGGAGCTTCACAGCATCTCTTTTCTTGGCTTCCTCAGGGGGAGGAGAGGCTACCTATTAAAAATGCATATGTTTTGTCTTACTGCTTGGCGCACCTCACTTGATAACCCCCGACTTTGATTTGGGGATGGCACTCTTTGAACTTAAAGTCTCTTCCTTAGGACTGATATATTCAAGGTGCTGGAGGGGAAGCCTGTGTCAGATGAAAGATACGTATGTAAATAACAGTATAGAGGTGGGGTTTAAGGCATTACGCATTTTACTATCAGTTTCAGACATATGCTGCTCTGATGCTGGCTTGCCTTGCAAAAGCTTGAAGTCCCTAACACAGCGTCTATGATTTTCAATGAAGTCATACTCTGCTGCCTACAAATATGGGGTCACGCTACACTTGTACGGGAGCAGTGATTTTGGTAACGTTGTTTATTGTGGTCAAAGAGGGCAGAAGATTGCCTTTTTGCATTGTGTGGCTCTGGGGTTTTGGAGCCTGCACAGACAAATTGATTATATTGCAGTAGGCCACACATTCCGAGAATAGAGGTGTCACACTGAAAAGCCAAATTTCAGCAGCTGGTTAATCAATGTAATGACTGTAGGGTTTTTTTCCACCTTTTGCACAGTCTCAGCCTGCAAATCTAAATAACGTCAGTACTTGAAAGGGAAACCTCGGAAGAAATTTTCGTAGATACTAAAGGAAGTGGTTGTTGACTTAATAAATGTCACATTTCCTTCTACATAGCAAATTATCCTAGGGGTTAAAATGAAGCATGGTTAGAGGTAGCGACAAAAAGGATGATACCTGCATTTAAGAAATATTTCTAGCTGACTTTGAGGTGGTGACTGAGGTCACCTCTAGTTTGGAGGGGTTTCCATCACATGGATTTCCCAGCTGCTCTGGAGGAAGCTTAGCATTTATGTAACTCGAACAACCTGAACTCGGAGGCTTCCTTATAAAGTAAATAAATAAAGACACAGCTTGCTCCTGTAATAGCATCCACCTGATAATTCCTGAGCACTGCTCAGCCAGGTATTTCCTCTGCCTTGTAATCCAAGCAAGATAGACAAGACCCCGTATGCTCCTTTTTCCATATGGGAATAGGTTGTCCTGTTACCCCATGCAATTCTGGAATCTTATTATTTTTATGGACTACAAAATAGCCACAATTATACCCTGCACTTGCAAACGAATCTGATGAATTCGGCGTCAAAGAGCCCCATGGTGTCTGATAGTCTGGGCCTCTTATAGTGCAAGGTAATGTAAAGATAGCAAGTATAAAATGATATTTGTAAGTGTCCTTATAGCAGAATTCTTTTTCTTCAGACCTGGCTCATTACACAGCTACTAACGACACCCCAGAATCACACGGCACCTGAAGCAAAGCATGTCCTACCCTGGTCTATTGCATGTCTGGCATTAATTGGCAATGGCTCCGTCTGAGACTGTGATCCAGTCAAATCCTGTAGGCCACGCAGGTCTGGACGGTATTTAGATCAGAAAACTCATCCAAGCAAGAGTAGCATGGGTTTGCCACTAATCCACAGGAGAGAAGTACCTCCACAAGGTTATTTGTAGATTATAAGGCCAAGAAAGGACTATTTGGATCATCTGGTGTCACGTGTATAACACAAGCCATATGACTTCCCTCAATTAATTCCTGTTTGAACCAGAAAACCTCATCCTCTACCACTCTAAAAATTGCCAGGGATGCAGAAGCCACCGCAACCTCTGATCTTATTAGATATGGTTCTTTTGGAGATACTTTCTCTTGAACAAGGAGCCAAAAGTAACGCTTATCTCCTGTGATTATTAAATACTTGTTGCTGGGGCAAGGATGTCAGTCATGGCAATAAGACTGAGGTCCTCGAAATATGAATAGCTTTTACTTGGCTTTCCCTCATGGTCCCATCCCAATCTGGCCTTCTTCATTTTGCCCGTTTTCTGGCATTGCTGTTGTAAAGGACAGTTCTCCAGCAGACACCGCAGTGATTTTGTGCACAGAGGAATGGTCTGTTGATAAATAGTGGTCCTGGAACTAATTTGGTGGGATTCACCCAAGATAACCAGAAATGACATTGCTAAAATGATAAACATACCTGTAGTTAAAAGGCTTTGAATTGCTGTGCATTTTAGGGGTCTAAAGAAAAAAAAAATAACGGCATTGGTGTAGGTTGCGGAATTATTGCAGCTCACTGGGATGAAAGGCACCATATGTGAGATATGTTGCTGATTTCTTATCTTCAGAAAAATTGTTCTTAAAGAGTATAGGGACAGAGTCTGATCTGCACTTGCTGCAGGGGCAGAGTTTCAGGGGTTGGTAACATGCAGGCGGGTTTAGAGAATGAGGGTGGATGCCATTCCCTTGCTGTACATGAACGTAATGAGCTCAGGGTTGGCATTGTTGAACTAAAGCATCGGATTTTAATTATAAGGAGAAAAGTTAAAAAAAACCCCGTCCTGTAGAGCATGAACACTGATTTTTGCAGACACTCACCCTTGTTTGTATAATGCATGGATCTCTCTCTTCTAGCTGCACAGCCTATGAAATCTGTGAGAGGAGCAGCTTTTCTTGAAGAGTAAAATATGCTTTCTAGCTAATGGGATGACCACATCTCCCCCCTCGTGATAATAACAAAAAGCCTCACAAGTGCAGTAAAATTCAGGGGCCTCCCTTTTCCTTTCTTGGAGGGCGGAGGGAGCAAAATTATTAGTGGCTTTTCATCATGGGGAGAGTGAGGCACAGGGCAAGAGGACATCATTCTCCTCCCTCCCAAGGGTGCCAGAGCATCCTGTGCCCAAGTGACCCGACCCCATCGTGAAGTGAGGGACACCCAGTCGCTGCCCCCCGCAACCTGAGGATCGTGCTGTAGTGACACAACCATCCCCTGGACATAGGATGCTCATCAGTTGGCTTTGCACAAACCGTTCACACCCCCCCTGGTGCGTGTGCAAGTGATGTCCAACGCCAGACCTTCAAGCACATCACCGAGAAGATGATCTTAGAGGTCTCCAACCTACATGATTCTAAGAAATTCCCTGTCTCTCCCTTCCTACCCCTCCACCTTTGGTGCAGGACCCGCAACGAGTTAAATGTATAAGAGCTGCTCAGAAAGAGGTCAGCTAGTAAATGATATCGAAAGCCCAGTCCCAGATTTTCTGTTTTAAACATGCTGCACAACTAACACTGTGACACTTTGGCAATACGATAAAGAAAAAAAAAAAAAACAACCACCAAAAAACCTCACCCAAACCTGTGCCAGCTACACTGATGAGCACCCATCTTTTTTAATTAATTAGATTGAAAAATGTCTTGTGTCAGTTTGAACATAGGGGCTCTTTCAGCTGTGTTTTTCCAGATACATATATAGATATATCTAACTGCAGATCTGAAAGCCCAGCGTGTGGCCTCATAAATGATAAAAATATGTATATACTAGAATTATACACACACACACAGGCACATATTGGATAAATTGATACTTAAACATATACGTGTGTATATAATGTTCTGTTCTCTGTTCTGAGAGCTATTTATAAATAGATTTTATATATATCTATTTCTATTATTCACAGCTCTATGTGCATGTATATTGTAAAATCCTTTTCTTTGCTGGTAAGCCTTTTAGTTTTTAGCAGAGTAATATATCTGATTTCTCTTTAAATTAAATGAATTTATTTGTCTGCCTACCCTTAATGGAATCAGTTTTGATATACTCTTTGTTCACGCTGTTACAGGCTTCAGTCTAAGGGCTCTTTGTATTAACTTTTTTAAGTTACATTACAAAGAGGTTTTAAGATTTCCCAACAGGCTTTTATTTAACCAGGGCTTTTGATCTCAAACCTGCTGGGGCCCAGTGAAATCCTTACCAATTCTCCAGTAACTCCTCACTATTGGAATTTGAAAAGACCCACCTGAAGGATTTAACTCGCTGTATGGCTTCAGCCATCCTTTAGATGCTTCTATTCATGCAGACAGCGAGGGGCTGAGGGCACCCTTTGTGATCCTCCAAGTAGCCTAAGGTGCCCTTTGCATAAGTTGTACTCCTGAGGAAATAAAAATCAGGAGGACACAAACCTATATACCTTATTTCCTGCTATCTTTACTTAAAGGAGGAGCACGGGGGGTCTGCTTAACATCCTTTGCTACCTAAATACCTTTTGGACATGGGAACTCAATAAAGGAACTTTCATTGCATCCATTACCCTACTGCGGTGCATAGCAAATTAGATTTAAAAGGGTACTTTTTCCCTTACAGCTATTTCTATCATTTTCTTTAAAATTTCAATTTAGTGTCTAGTGACAGAATATTCTGTAATGTACATTAGAACTGTATAACACCAATTATGCTAACTGTGAACGTTATTTCAAAAGAATTAGTTATATTAAGTTATAGACAAACCATTGGGAAAAAAGGTCAGGTTAGGGAAAAAAAAAAGGAGCTATGTGATAATGTTTTAAAGGAGCAACATGAAGTGAATGCTCTTTTCATTTTTTAATCCTTTCATTTTGCATAACCCACACTGAAATTTCACCGCTCGCTTGGTCTTCGTTATTTAGGCAGTGGGACGTCATGTCACCGAGTTAGTTTACAGTTAAAATTGTGGTGTAAAACCTACAGCTGAGTCTTGTGGTTGTGGAGAAACATCCTTTCCTCTGTTTTTGGGAAACAGGATCGTGCAAATTCGTGAAAAGTCTTTTGGCAGACACTGATGAAAAAATGATGTACATAGAAAAAAAAAAAAGGAAAAAAATGCTGGCAGACCAAGCTTGAAAGAATATAATAACTAAGCACATTCTTGTCGCAGTTTTGGTTGCCTATTTTCTTTCTCATGACAGTAACACGCGTGTTGTATCTTTTACCTGTATTTTGTGTTAGTTTTCTCAAATTTTCTTTTTTTTTTTTTTTACTTTCAGTCTGATGTTAAAATAAAACCTCTCCAAAGAATGCAACAGGACCTAAATCTACTTTCTTTTTTTTCATGGCTCTTATTTCCATGCGTTTATTAGGATTTGGTTTGGGGATTGGAGGTTTTTTTGAGTTTCGAGACATGAGATGTTTGGGCTACTTCGTTGTGTGCATTTGATCTGGATACGTATTGCACTGAAGATGTTTTTCTGTAGATGAGTAAAATAAAAATTCTCTCTTTTAATATATATATATTTTCTTTTTTTCCTTAGAAATGGTTTAATCTAGGTTCGGAAGAAGACCTGCTGTCGCACCCGGGCTGCTCCCACAGAATGACATTGCCACAAACCAAGGACCCAAGTGCTGAGCAGAGGACAGTCATGACTGTCCATCACGTATCAGCACATGATGGGTCTTTGGGTAGACTCCGCAATATGTCCCGCCTGGGATTGTATCTTGTAACAGGCTCACTTGGGGTGAGTTTTGCTTTTTTGGGGGCCTTTTCACACTGGTCTAGAACTCAATGACTTCACAAAGCCCAGAGGGCTCCAAATCAAAACTCTTTTTAACTTGCAAACCCAGCTCCAAGTGGAATTACAGTAGGAGCTTTCCCTTTTTCGCTAGCAGCGAAGTGAAATTGAAGGCAGATGTGCACACTGGCACGGTCTCTGGGGGACGGATGATATTATTTCACCAGCTTGACATGTCTTGAAACTAGATTAAAACCTGAAATGTTCTGGGCTAGTCCTGTTTTCTAGATCCTCTGAAAAGGGATTTGTCCCGTCAAGTCTATTTGTGGATTCAAGCTTACCTACAAACTTGGAAGCCTCTGAGCTGGGGCTTCAAATTGGATTTTTTGATGTTAAGAAGATGCAAACCCCGATCGATAGGTTAATATATTTGTGGCATGGATGTGAGACTTTAATGTGAGTCCATCTTTACAAGGCAGTGGAATACAAAGGTAAATTGGGAGGGGAAGAAGGAATGTTTGATCAGCAAACCCTGACGATACGTTTGAATCTTGTCCATGCGCAGCCGCAGGAAAATGCCCTGGTCCGAGACCTTTATTCTTAAAAAAAATCCTGATAAATTTTCCAGGTGTTTGCCCACCTCCAAGAGGAGAAGCTGTGCTTCTCAGGTGCATCTTTTCCACCGTGCTGTCCTCATTGCTGGGTGTCTTGGAGGGTTATAGAAAGCCCTAATTTCCATGTGGATGGCGATGGATGCCTTTGTGGAGGGAGCAGCACCGGATACTGCCCGGATGCTTGAATAACCGGCAAGAAACCAGAGCATCCCAAGTTTTATTCTCCCGATTCCCCCTGTGACCTTTTGTAAGTAACTTAACCTGTTGTCCTCAGGACGCCCAGTAAAATGGGAGACCTTAATACTTATCTGGTGGGATAACAGTGCTTAATACTTACCTAATTGGATGACAATACTTACCTACATACCTCACAGGGGTGTTGTGAGGATTAATTAGCTAATGTTTGTAAAGTGCTTTGGAGATGGAAAACGGCATATAGTCGTGCTAAGCACTATTGCTGCGTGCCAGCGCCAGGGCCTTAAAATGGCTAAGGACGAAATAAGAGTTTTTATATGTTTCAAAATAAGCCAATTGTTCAAGGCATCCGGATGCTGGATTTATTTTTAGACAGAGATTTCTAAGAAAGTTAGGGAACAGAAGGGTATAATTATATGGCCTGAAACCTTTTTTTGTTTCTTTAAGTTGACCAACTAAACTTAATCTTAGTTAGGTGTCGTCTGATGAATTGTAGAAACTGCTTCTTGGAGTTTAAGATATATCAGTGTTTACTCTTGCTGATCAAACAATATTTCTTGAAATAAATACCTCTGTTACAATTTGGACAAACAAATATATTAAGTAAGCCAGAGGAAGTGTTTATTTGTGTTCTTTCTTTCTGTAAGCAGCTTTTTTTTTTTATTGGCATAATTCTGCTCTTGTTCCCATTGGTGTAATTGAAAGGTAACACTGCTGCAGTAAATGGAATTACACCAGATACAAAAGCATTATGTGAGAGCAAAATTATATTTATACGTGGTCTGAAATGCAACTTGACACTTGATTTGAAGAAAAATCAAACCAACCTTTCCTAGAAATATATATAAAGGCAACTTTAACAAAAATCGTCAAGCTCTTTGTGGAATACTGTTTGTTTCATGGCAACTCCTAAACAGATTTTGCAAAAAGAAGATCTGATATAGCATAGAACATATTTTTCCTTTCATGGGAGGAAACTTTGCAAGATTTTTGCCTTTAAATATTTTATTTGGTTCCTAATGTGGGCTTTTGGTCCAAGAAAGCAACTTTATAGTTATCAAAGCGCCCGTTTGTATTTTTTTGCAAGAGCATTTCTTCAGATCTTTTACTCTCCACCTTTAGAGAGAATTCCCACAAATTCCTGAAATCTGTTAAAATACAGAACAGAGTGCTTACATTGGTATGTTGTACGTTGGCTGTCCTTGTTAAAAAGGCTGTGCATTTTCGTTCTGGATATGCGAAAGAAATTCGATATACTGCTGGGCTAAGCACCAGGATTTGGTTGGCTCTTGGACCAGTTCTTACATTTCTGCACCAGGCAAATGTAAGAATGGATAACACTTAAAATAAAACCTACCCCAAAGCCTTTCTTATGGATATCAGGTTATCTGAAAAATGTAATAGAGACTGCTCCCCGTGATCAAGGGTGAGTCAAGGAAAATGGCATCAAAGAGCTCAGAGCAGCCAAGAGGAAAACTTGACCCAACCCCAAGTGTGTTGTCCATGTCCAGAACAACCAAGGAGACCTCGGGCGAAGCCGGCCAAGGAGTCAGGTGCTGTTGTTGGAAAGGGTATTTTCCAGATTAACTGGCACTTGGCCCTTCAGCTGCCATGAGAGCCCAGCGTGGCCCATGGGCATTGAATCCAGCTTTGGACCACAGGGGGAGGACGAAGTGAAGTTTCACTGATGCTGTCACTGGCAAGCTTGTCAAGCTAATGCTTATAATATATGCATATTAATATAATAGCTATCTAGTGCCTTGCAGTTGGCTGTTCCCGAGGAGGAGCTGGGGGAACAAGGGAACTTAGTGTTTGGGGAGAATTAGCTGTATCTAGGCAGCAGAATTTGCAGACTTGGAAGCTGGTTAATTTGGTTGAAGTACGGTACTTTGCTACCCTCTCGGTGCCTGGCGTTAACATTTCCCAGGAGCAGAACTATTGCCAAAACAGAGAGGATCGTCGTAGCCAGTGCCGAGAGCTCAGAAGGTGAAACTGCGGACAGGGAGGAAAAGGCGGGGAAAGAAAACAGATGCAATTTGCTACGGGGGGACCATGAGCATTGGAGTGGCTGTCACTACAGCAGCGACATCAGCTTTTGTTTCCCTTTCTGCTTTCGCCTGCTCTTTCTGATGCTTTGGAAGTATCCTCTGGGCTAGATCGGCTTCTAGCACAGCTTGCTCTGCAGGTGAGTGGCATTACCTGGAGACTGGGCACCTCACATGGCCTTACGACTGCCTGATAAAACCCCTGTAGCCTCAATGATGGAGGACTAGTGCTATGGAGCATGATGCCAGCTAGGCCTGCTCTCCTGCCACCTCCATGTGTTTGACCAGCAGCATACTCGGAAGAACTGGGCTGGTAGAAGAAAAGTAGTAGAAGAAGAAGAAAAGTAGAAGAAAAGTCAAAATCTGAGTTTCTGTCCTTGCTTTCAATGACGTTGGGTAAGTCATATAACCTCAATGTAGAATGAGATGAAAGCCCATTTCTACTAAACTTTAGGAATTTCTAGAGGTAGTGTGGTATCCAGGTACCACCACGATCCCATCACGGAGTGGGGCTGCACACTGTGTCCTGTGATGGAAAAGCGCTTTTCCTGTTATCTCTGCTCTTGCCGCCTTTGGGAGACCCAAAGAAGATGTTGCAGCAGATAGCTTTGTACACCTGCATTTAATCTTCACTCTCCTGCCTGACACAAATCAACTCCATCTGATGGTGTAGTGTATATTTCCAGCGTATTGGCTGGTTTTGCAACACTTCTTAAAAAAGAGATGTTCTAGGAGGAACACACAACTCAAAGTCCGACTTTCTGAGCAGATTATGCTTGTTGCATGAGTGATGGGTGATGTGATGTGTAGTTCAGCCCAATAACACCTGAATTTGCTTCAGTGATGTCTACCAGAACCTGTATGCCAAAGCTTTTAGTCCTGCTCTAACATGTGTTTTATAAATAACAACTTAAAAAGAAAAAGAAGCTGTTTAGCGGTCATGCAAATAAAAGAGTGCTACCTAACAGGAGAGCTTCGAGGTGACACGCAGGCATTTGAACACAAGGCACCTAGTCCCTGAGGCTGCCTCTGGCCACCAAAGAGACAAGGACACTTCTGGGCTATGCTTCATCCTATATTAAAAATGCTCAGTGATCCCTTCCTCACCTTTGGCCAAGCATTTACATTCCTCCCTTCAAGCCGGACTGACGTTACATGGTTCTTGGCTGCTTTGGGGAGCTGAACTGGCCAAACCCAGACCCTGATGGTCACTGGTCTCTAGCTCCAGCCTAGAGAAAAGACATAGGGTGTGGGATGGGAGATATTGGGAAAGGCAGAGGCACAGGAGCCTCAGAAGGGTCTGGGTAATACACCAAGGAAACACCCTAAGAAGGTGTCTTGCTGGTTTTAATCATTGCCGATGCTGTAGGTGGTTGGATAGAAAAGATTAAAAACGATGACAAGAAAGGTCTGCAGAAGGAAGACGAAAAGGCTGTCTTAAATTAAGCGCTAGTTGGAAATGGTCTGAATTAAGTGAAGGACACCCTGTGCAGGATGCTGATGCCTGTGGCAGGCCCGAACCCTCCAGTTTTGGCCTCATCTTCACCCATCTGAGAAGGCATCATTGCAACGAAAAGTATTTGTGCTCTGCTCAGCATGTGTGGAGTTCTACAGCCCTGAATGGGATTGTATGAAGAATCAAAGTGAAGTGTCCTCTTTAGGTCCTCAAGAAATAGAGCTTTCTGCTGGTTAACCATTACTTTGTATTTTCCCTTCCTTACAAAACCACTAAGGTTAAACATTAAGCGCCTGCAGTGAAGGACACCTGTATTTGCTGGTCCCATTATGCGGCTATATTGAAAAGGCTTTACAGCTGTCTCAATTAGCATAATTAAATCCACATCAATTAAAAAACCTCCATCATCTCTTTCCCCTTCACATGCAGATAGTAGCATTTGTCTAAGGTGCTAAGTGACAAAGGAACTTTTGAACAGTGGAAGCCCTGGCTGAAAGGAAGAGTAATACGGGTTGTATATTGGCCCGTGGTTCACCTTAACACCAGTGGAAGTGATTAGTGGCCGCTGCTCCTCCTGAAGAGGTAGGGCCACATTTTGCATGACAATTATGCCAGTACCCAGAGCCATGCATGAGACATGTGCATTTTACAACATGCTTTTGCTTCTATTGCGCCTTTATACTCCATTAATGGGGGTAAACAAAGCCTGGCCTGATTTGGCCAATTTCCCCCATCCTACTTTCTTCCCTCCCTCCCCCGCCCCCCGCTTTTTGTTTTTTCTTTCTTTTTCTTGTTTTTGTTTTGTTTTTGGTTTAGGGTTTTGTGTTGTTCTGTGTGGGGAAGCCCCAGTGACCCCAGGATAGCAGCAAGGCTGCGCTGTGTGATGCTGGCAGAGAATTCCTCCAGATGAAAACTGACATGGGGTTCAGGGGTTAATTTCTGGAACAGGCGCATTTGCATACAAATGAAAAATGATGGAATTTCTGTTCTCCTAAATTTTCAATGTCATCAGCATCAAACAGCAGTCTGTGCTCCCTTGCTGTTTGAAGAATATTCATTACTTCAGAAGAAGGGGCACCTTGTTTGGTATTAATCTCCTCTTCAGGTCAATGACTTAATTTGCTAAACTCCATCTGAAGTGCCACTCACTTTCTGATTTCTCTGCTATTCTTTGTTATTTTTCATAATATGTTCTTAATACTTTTTTTATTTGTAAGGGGATACGTCTCTCCAGCAAATGCAAGAGGGAGGACGGCCTTTATTTATTTGTTTTAATCCAAAGCACTCAGCACCCGTCTGTATCATTTGTAGCACGTTTTGGTGTCTGCTTGCCTTACAATTCGTGTTGGTGTTTGGTTTGTTTTTTTTTTTCAAGGAAAAAAATAAGAATTTGTGGGCTCGAATGGGAAAACAAACATTTTTCTTTCAAAACCGATATCCAGTTGGACATCTGGTGCCTTGTGCAACGAGGTTACGGGGTGTCACGCCTCTAACAAAAGGTAACAAGCAGCAAAGTAATTAATCCCCCAAAGAAAATCATAATATTCTTTTAGTTCCTGCCTCTGGAAATTCTCATCTGAAACCGCAGTGGCTGAGGACGTACTCGGGGAAACTTTCGTCTGAGCTCTTATTTCCCCATTGTCCTCCCCATGTCTGCCAGGGGCCTGAGGAAGGATCCCATTTCCTCCCGTTTTTACCCTTCATGGTTATAATTCTTCACCCTGAATAGGATTATTCAGGGGATCTTTAGATCTTCAGAGCTTGGGGGTGTTACTGGGTAATTGGCTCGGGGCTCTCGGATGCCCATTCCCAACCTGTGGCCTGGGCGCTCCTGGCTGTGGGTCCCTGGGGACGCTGTTGTCCCCCCCCAAACCGAAATGTCCCCCCTCCAGGACTGGGCAGGCTCTGCCACAGAATTTGCCCTATAACCCTTTGTTTTTACACGTCTAAGCTTTTCTGAACTTTCTGGCCAGACTTATTCCCGATTCTCAAGATAATGGAAATTTTTTTTTTTTTTTTTTTTAATTATTAATCAAATCTGATTTTTTGGCATGATCACTTATGGAAATGAAGCAACTGCACTGTCTGTTTTTCTGTCTGTCACCCCTACTAACTTTTGAACCTCTTTGCCAATAACCATCCAGTTTGTTAGCATGCTAGAGATCTCAAAGGTGTGAAGTGCTTTCCAGTATACCCTTTTTTTTCCCCAAACCTAACCCTGAAATGGCAACATTTATTGTTTGAAATGGTACAGATAGCTAAGCTTTTCTTGAAGGTTTTGTGTGTGTGTATGTGACTTGCAAAGGGGGAAAAAAAGGTGATCTGAGGATTAATTCCCCGCGTGTCTTCGTGAAGCCCTGTTAACAATTAACCAGCTTGCTCTGGGTGCCTCCAAGTCCAACGGGGTGAGCGTCAAGATTCTTTGGGAGAAAAAACAACAACAAAACAACTACAAAAACAAAAAAAAAAACCCAAACCAACTAAACAAAAAACAACCAAAAGAAACCCCCAAAAAAACAAAAACCAAAACCAAACCAAAAACCAAAACCAAACCAAAAACCAAAACCAAACCAAAAACCAAAACCAAACCACAAAACAAAAAACCACAAAAACCCCCACACAAACAAAACCCCCACCAACCAAGTGACAAACTATTTGCACATAGTATACAAACAATTCAGGTGCAATTGCACCCCTCTGCCCACTCTTCATGTAACCTTTTATTAAACTGAGAATTTTGGAGGGCTTTCCACATTTATAGAATGCATTGCTCAGTGGGGCTGCAGTCCTAAGCAGGACCTTGGGGCCTTGAAAAATAAAAATAAACAGCAGCTGATGAGGAGAGGGAGTTATATTCCTACCTGCAGCATTAAGTTAAGAGTGTCTAAGGGCCTTGATCCTCAGCCCCAGCCAAGCTGGGTTTAGCATAGGTCATATTAAGGTGGGGTAAAGGGGGCTTTGTGTCATTTTTAGATCCCCTTATCCCGGGCTGGTGAGCCGTGGCGATGGGAGGGTGTCTGCCCCGCGGGCGGGTTGGGATGGCAGGAGGCCGGCGGCGTTGGCCCGGCGCCATCCGGAGATCCTCTCCACCGAGGGCAATTCGGGGGGTGGTGGGATAAGCCAGCTTTGCAAAGGCAGCTGCTTTGGGAGCCCAAATCTGCCTCGTTATCCACAGAGAACGTCCTCGGCGCAGGAAACTTTCCCTGTGGGATGATTCGAAGGCGGGAGCTGATCCTGCGCTGACGTGCCTGTGCGCCCGGCGAGATGCTCCCTTTTGTCGTCGTTGGAAGAATAAATCAAGGAATTGCCAGATAAAGCTGAGGGAGTCAGTAAAAATCAGCATCATCGAAAGTTCAAGTCCAAAGAGTTACAACTGCCCATGTCTTGTGCTGTAAAACACTTGCACCAGGGAGGCTGGATTCCTTCCGAGTCTCTTACGTGAGAAAACACAGGTGGAAATGTGACTCTCATGAGTGTTTTTGTACTGGAAAGCTCAGGCTTCTAGTTAAGGAGCTGATTCTTAATCACATCTGTCTATCTTGTTTTATGAATATTGATATTAAAGTCAGGAAAAGAGACTTGTCATCGTAAGTGCATCAGAATCTGGCACTTGCGTGCTCAGAAGCGAGTGGTTCTGCTGCCGAGCTGCTGTAGATGATGTCGGTTTGTTGAAATAATATATCTCTGCCAGCTGAGAATTTGGCCATAAAATGAGAAAAGTTGAGATTCCCATTGTTGAATTAGTTTGGCCACATTAAAAATACGTTGCTCTAGAAATGTGTATATGAATATGCTAATGTTTATTTTGCTAAATGTGCGTGCCAGGATGCGCCATGTGGCTGAGTTGGTGTTACTTTAAGAATCCCAATTTTTGCCTTTTCAGACTTTTGAGCTTTTAAACTTGTAAACATAGCATTTTGTTGGCATAAGTCTCCATGATTTTATGCATACAGCTGACTTTTATCTTCACTTTTTACATCACCTTAATACTGTAAGAGAGAAAGCACTCATCTGTTTGTGATAAGCTTATCAGAAATACTCCAAAGTTTTCCATGACTAAGATATTATATTGTTACGGTGGCTTGCTACAGGGTAATTTTGAGACAACAAACAGAATATTTCAAAGCCCAGATGTCCTGTTTAGACAAGGGGGTTTATATTGATTAGAATCTGCTTTCACCTAACATCGCGTAGTAAATATCACAAAGACGTAATTAGAAAATTTGGTACAATATTTAGTCCTAGTCCCTGTGTGCCAGAATTGTTTGACTACTGAGAAACTGGAGCTTGTTTGCATCCCAGTGTGTTGTGAAATGCAAACTTCAAAGAAAATATTATATCTCCCAACTCCAGCTCGTGAGAGTCTTGGAAGTATAATACAGAAAGGCTTAACAATCCCTGCTGAGGAAAGGGCAATTTGACACTGAAACTACTGTTAAAGCACCGTTGACACACTGGTGGACAAAAAGTGTTTATTAGAGGAGTCTCGTTACAGTCTCAGGAGCCAGGGAGAGAAAACGCACCCAAGTCATTGTGAAAACTGGCAAGTTGCACCAAATATATGCCTTTTGTGTATGTGTCTGTGTTGGTTGTTTTTTTTTTTTCCTTCTTAACTACATATATCTACATGTTTGCTTCATAGGCTTTCTATAAGAGTGGGGCCCTCGTGGTATTCAAATAAAATATTTAGATTTGAAAAACTTCTGGAAGCCAGATTTTAAGGCAAAAAAGAAGTTTTTTGTCAGATTGTCAATGTCTGAATTTCATCACAATCTGTTCAGCTGTTTGTTGCAGGCAGGCGTAAAACATAGTGGGAAAGTGTGTGTTTGTACTTCTTATACATATTGAAAGAGGGCTGCCTAATCCCCTTGATGAGGAAAGCTCTGTAAATTATATACATCTGCAGACTTTGTGCACGGGTAGTACAGAAGCAAAGAGGCAGATCGGCAATTTGAGGGAGCAAATAAGAGTTTTCTCGCAACTTGGTGATCAGGAACCTTTTAGCAGCCCAACCTCCTGGTCATGTCATTTAGTTGTTGTTTTGTTTGGTTTTTTTCTTAATGACCCGAGTGTTTTGCCTTAAAAAACTTTGCCTAGGAGGCCCTTCTACACACTTATGATTCCTGAAAAGAGAAAAAAAATATTTGCTGATGACAGCTCTGAATATATTCTCTTTAATTGTCACTTATGCTTCTGTCCCATCCTCTGCACTGTGCTAAAAATAGTAACTTGGGTTGACAGTTTCAACACCATCTAATGTATGTATATTATTGCATAGTAAACCTACATAAAAATGTCAAGAATGAGACCTAAGCCAGGAATAAAATTGAAAATCACAAACATGAGACAAGACCCAAATAATGAGGGTGTTGCAGGGAGATATTATATTGATGACTGTGTAAATACGTGTGGGCAGAGCTGTAAAGATCCTACCACCTCCCATGCATAGAGGATGCCTAGAATAATATTTGCCTTTTTTTTTTTTAAATAACTTGTAGGTAGCATTTATATTTATCCATAGCCTTCCCCTGCTTCCTTTAATAGCATGATTTGCTAATCATGCTGCAACACTTGTAAGGTAAGTGCAGAACATATTTTCCTGTCCATTTTGCAGAGGGTCAATTTGTCCAAATTACACTGCAAGTGTCTGGCAGAAGCGAGACTAGACACCGGAGATAAAATGCCTTTGATTTCACTGAGGCGAGGATTTTATTCCGGGAGTCTTGTCTCCAGTTCTTTACTCTGTGTACTATGCCCTGTGTATTCTGGGCTTTTGTTGATACTCGATACAAATCTTGGCTTATAGGGTTAAGGGAAAATCTGACAGAGAGGCAGCAATAGTAGAGTTAACGTGACACTGTAGTTTTGGTTTCGTCAGCATTTCCATTATAAACTTCTGTTTGCAGCAATTATAAATCGACCATTAAAAAAAAAAAAAAAAAAATCACTGTGAGCTAAAACTTGGCATACCAGAGTCCAGGAGGGAATTTTGAGCTTTTGGAAATAATGGCTTCTGATTACCATGGACAGGCATGACATGATGTGCAAATATACACTCCATATTGCACTGGAAAAAAAGCCCTAACGAGTGTCACCACTTTGTCACGGCCAAGAGTGTGAGGAGAGAGGGTCTTTCCGACTTTTGGAAACGAGAGAAATATTTTAGTATTCCCAGAAACATCCAATTAATGCCGTTAACTGGTTCTTAATTCTTCCTGTTTACTTTCTATCATCCCACGTCAGGGAAACGCCATGGCTGGCCCTTGGGTTTCCAGGAGATCAGACAGTCAGCTGGTGTTGATCAGTGCAGCTCCACCAAAGGCCAGTGAAGTTGGGTTTGACTTACACCAGTGGACAGTCTGGCTCCGTATCATCTTTCCACAGAAGGCTGCGGCATTTGCTACCCATTTGGAGCTCTAGTTAATGTTTGTTTAACTTTGAAAGTCCATTTTGCCCTACTGATCGAATTCCAGTTGCAGAATAGGCATAAATCGACTTAAAATGCTCTCACTGAGGACATAGCCGGTTACTTTTAAGTTGTAATGCGCGCATATTTATTACATTGTATTCTGGGTTTTCTTCCGTTAGATGGCAAAATGATGGAGCAGGTGGTGCTCAGCCAGTTTAGTACCGTAAAGATGGTCCAAAAGGCTCTAACCATCACCTACCCCGTACCCAAATTGTGATTTTGTGTGATGAAGCTGAGTCACTGACCATTCTGGGTCAGAGCTCTGGGTTGTCCCCGGGACTTGCTCCCTCCTGCATCATCATTCATGAGTCAGGCGAAAGACGAGATGTTGGCTCGTAGGAACGCTTCCCGGCGCAGCATTCCCCACCAGCCGAGCTGGAACTCGAGTCCCAGTTTCAGCTTGGAAATAATTACAATGCCGTAGTAGCTTTGGCTTTCGGTAGCATCACTAATAACCGAGCGCTAAATGTGCAGCAGCTTTGCAGAAGTGCTCCGGTGTCAGGTTGCGGAGAGCAGACGTCAAAATAAAGGTGCAGTAAACTCGAGGTAACTCATTTAGTTGCACATCAGGGTTGGGTGTAGGAAGGAGAAGGAGGAAAACTACTCGCTGGGGTTTTTTAAGATGTGACATTTCAGTGATGTACCAACAGAGGAAATTTTGCTTGCAGAATCCTGTGAGCAAAACACTTCTGAGAATGTATGTATACAATTGTTTAAAAAAACACAGGGTTACTGACACAGATGCCAATTTGGTAGGGCATATGGAACATTTACACTTGCCTTTTTCATTCTTTCTTGCTACAGCTGGTACTGATTTAGTATGTGAAATTTTACTAGCAGGAGTGCTAATCAAGACAGAGATTTCTGTGAGGATTTAGTCATTTATGTGGAGGAAAACTATGGGTATCATTAAAAAGTACAAGATCATCTATGAGAGGAACATTATCATTAGCAACCTAATTTTTAAGGCAAACAGAGGGGAAAAAATACTGTATCTCTCGAACAGCAGCAGAAGAAAATAATGTTTTGTAATGTTCAGAGTCATGCCACCTCTGTTTAAGTTTGGGAGAAGGAAATTTTGAATTCACTTAAAAAAAAAAAAAGCACAATGGTTGCTCCAAGTATATTTTTTTACCCAGTGTGATAGCCTGCTCTGCTACATCAAGTGGATATGGCTAGGAATGGGATTAAATCCAAAAAGCACATCCAAATCCTGGATCTGTGTTTGAGTCTGAGGCCTCCATTCAAACCTAACTCAGTGCTGGGTCTGTGTTTCACCGTCTCAGCGTTTGAGAAGGGTCCAAACGTATCGCACGCCTAAAATCCAGACTTTGCAAAAGTTCCACATTTTTTTCAGGAATTGCAATCTGGACCCGGAATGGGGACATTCAGACCTTAAATACCAATTCTGGCCAATTTCTGGTGGTGGCAAGAAATACTGTATTCCGTTGAGAAGGCAACGTGAGCATGTTACTTATCCAAAGAGGTGATTTTACATTACACACAGTGTAAAAAATTATGCTCGGGTTTAACTACCATTTCCTGCCAAGATTATCTCAGTGCAAACAGCAACAGAATAACTGCTGTATGTTAAATATGTTGTACAGGTGGCCCAGTGATATGGGAGACCTGAGCGATAAAAGCCGACATCTGCGGCCGGAGGTGGCCGAGCGCGGTGGCAGCGGCACGCGTGGTCCCCGTGGAAGGTGGCCAGCTGCCCGTCCTCGCAGCATTGCCTTCGTGGAGAGACATGCGAGGAGCTCTGGAATGGGCTGTTTGCCCTTTTCCCGCTGCTTTCCCACCTAGTTTGGGGACTATGGGGGGGAAGGCGATGCGAGGAGGATGCAGGAGTGATACCCTGCGTGATGGTGCTCTGAAACGCCTGGGGATTTGCCAGCCAGTATGCCCAGCTAATAAATAAATAACTGCCTGCAACTACACAGGAATTCATCTCAGCTTCTCAGGGACCCATTTAATATTAAGCCTTTTGAATATCTTTGCAAGCTACTCTGCTTTGGCACGACAGGCACTCTTTCCTGAGGCTAGATAACATTTAGCAGGGTTTGCAGAACAAAATCAAGGCACCTTCATTTGTTTCAGGAGTGTTAGGTGCCTCCTTTGCTGGGGGAGGCAGTAAATTTTAGGCAGATTCCCAGATATCACTGGATTCGGTAGCTTTACTGCAGTGCAGATGTGAGGGGTCTCCTTTGACACCTACAGATAATGGCTCTTTTGTAGTAAGGTAAGAAACGCTGCAGGGTTGTCTCATGTACTTTGGGGTCTACCAGGGCTTAAACTTTCAAACTAGTCCCACTAAGTTGGACATTAAGGCCCTTTTTATGTTTCACTTCCGCAACCCCAGATTTCAGCAGTTGTGACTCAAAGTTTCCTAATGTTGTTATTTTCCAACATCACATCTAACTTTAATCACTAGTAGAGAAGCTGAAGACTTATCGTAGAGCGAGAAAGCGCTAAATGGCTCCTGGATATGACAATGACAATTTTCGCTTAAAAGGCTTTTTCCCAAAATACATATACCACTAAACACAATCATCTCCAGGGGGCAGGGAAATGGCCATCAGGCTAATTAGCTCAAAGCAAGCGAAACCATAGGGGAAAAGCAAAGCCGGCATTTCTGTTGGCTTGAACATTGCTGCTTGCACTAAAATTGCTTGCATGTCTGTGAAAGCCATGCAGAGATGTTACTGGTCTTGTGGACTGAAGGAGTGGGTCAGCTCCTGATACGATGGTCTTGGGGCATCTCACATCTGATGCTTGCAGCATCGAGGCTCTCGTCTCCAGAAACCACAACCATTTGACTTGCGTTGTTACAACTCTCCAAACTTCTTCCTAATGTAGCAGGGTGAAAGCGGCTGATATTGGGTCAGGAATATCGTAGGACTTGTGTCTGCCTCCCAGACAGAAAAGGCAATGAATCGTGATGGGGATTTCACTGGTATCATCGATCAAGATAGTTATATCACAAAAAAACGCGCGGTACGGCAATTTGAAGTCTTAGACAGTTTGTGATGTTTAAACATCTTAAGCACTGTTGAGCATTTTCTCTACATTTCTTGCTATGGCACTGCGGTTTTATTTAAGCAATCCCGAAAATCGTGGCCAGCTGCACCATCTGCCAGAGATGATGCAGGATGGGTGCCTCCAGCATGTCAGTGCTCAGATGTCATTTAAAAGGGAAATGCTTTCTGTACCGGGAAGAGGGCAGAGACAAAGAGCCCGGGCAGGCAGCAGGCTGTGCTAAGTGGAAAGAAGAATTGATACCTTTTCTAAGGCCTGACCTGAACATCTGAGTTCCTTCCCTTGGGGTTTCTCACCCCCAAATGTTCTTTTTTTGTCCGTGACTGTGTCTTTTTAATTTTTTTTTTTTTTTTCCTCGGCACTCACAGATCCAAAAAGGCTACAAAAGATAAAGAGTCATCTGATGTCGAACAGGTGGCTTGTCCAGGTCATTGAGCACGATGGTGGCTGTGAAAGCAGAGCGTGCAGCGAGTCCCACCTCGGCGCGGGGATGCGCGGCAGGGATGCGGTTGGCATTTAAAGGTCAGTCCCTCGCAGGTCCTCGGCACATCCCCGGTAGCAGGTGACCTCCGTGACTGCTCTCCCATCTCACACATCCGTCTCATAAAGAAGCCAGGCTGCACCTTTATGAAACTGTTTGCAGAAGAGCGAGGCGTGATCACAACTAAGCTGAAGGGTGTCATGTTCACTCTGCCGCCGACATGAGGACCAGTGGTTGAATATTCGATTACATGTCAGTCACAGCACATTAGGCAATCTTCCAGTCTGCCAGCTTTGCCCTTCCCAGTGCCGAGCTAAGTGTCATCAGGAAAGAAGTAGCACGGTGAAGGAAGGAGGCGATACTGGAGTCAGGTTGCTAAGGGAGCCTCAGACCCCATCAAAAATGTCCTTTGCAGTGGGTCTAATGGCTCCCCCTTGCTATGGAGAAGGCCAGGATGTTCATGCCTCCTGACTGTGGATGCAAACCACTCACGGTGCAGTGCTGCTCAATTTTATCGCTAGATCTAAAGGTATAAATGCATGCAAAAGCAGCAAATGGTCTAGTGAAGAATTAGGGAACTGTCATTCCAGCAACATTACCAAAAATATTCTGCTCTTTCAGATAAAGTGGCTATAAAAACACGTTGCTCTGACCGAGCATTTTCTGGACTGTTTTGCCTGCAAATTACTTAGTGAAAATATGCTAGGAGTGGAAGTTAAGGGCCGTGGAAAACTTCCCAGTTTGCTAAAGCCAGAAAAATCCCATCTCAATTCCAAGAAGGAAACTACTTTCCAAAATGTCAGCTCATGCAGAAAGTCCCGGTTCAGCTGGAACAAGCCTCTCCATTTGTGCTTGGTGGTTTCTGGAATAATAAAAAGTCTTGTATGTCCATACTCGGAAGTGCAAGCGTGAAAGGATATTATGGATAAATATTGCTACAGGCACTGGGGCTTTATTATTATTTTTGTTAAACATCCTCCGCCTGTTAGCACCAGCCACTTGAGAACTAAATGGGTGGCATTCCCATTTTGCATCTTCTGCTGCCACGGTTGAGCTGCACCCCCTGTTTGGAGATTTTCAAAGTGAATTTGAAATCAAAGGAGACAACATTACCGTTACTGGGTGGGATGTTCATAAGCAGAACTTTAGCTTTGTCTACTTTGATTTCAGATTCACTTTGAATGTTTTGCTGACAGGAGGTGGGGGCATCACAAGACTCACAGTAGCAGCATCACCATTAAGTTTTCAAGTGACCGTTACTATTTAGCTAGAGAAACAATAAGATTGTGGTGGGTGTCAATGAGAATAACCTTTACGATACTTCCAAAGCTCCAAATCTGTCCTTGGGCTCCAACACTCCAAGAAATACTTGGAGGGAGAGACTGCCTGCGGAGCGAAGAGTACAGAGTGATGGATGAAACAATAAAAACGACACCGCTGGTAAAACTGAAAGTGGGACGCTGCTGTTTGCGATGCGTTGTACATATGATTGATGTCAGGGTGATGGCATCCGGACCCTGTGTCATATTATGGGTGCAGCATGAGACCTTCTGCGTGCCAGGATGACTGGTAAGTCCAGTAAGATGAATTTGGCCTGATGACTGGTGAAAGAAGACACGAGGAGTTGTCTGCAAGCTTTGAGGGCAGCACTTGATAGTAGAGTGGGGTGGGAAGGGCAGGAGTCCATTTTGGGTAACACCTGCAAAAAAATGACGGTTTTCTCCTTATATCACCCACTCCTCCTTGAGTATGTTTGAAAAGGACATCTTCAGTGCCAACGGCAGTGTTGTTACAGACAGAAGGACCCATCTGAGAGCAGCCGGTGATGTGTGCCTTACTTTTAAAAAGAAAGATGCGTCTTGACAGCTTGCCAAATACCACATCTGCCTCTCTTTGCACCTCCGTGGGCGAAGCTGAACAGCAAGGTGGCAAAGATGAGTGAACCCATCAATTAACTGTGTGAGGGCTGCTCTCTCCTTTTCTGTCCAACAGCTGTAGGTGATTCCTGGCCTGGAAGGACCTCCCTGAAAGCCCATCTGGAACACCTGTGGGATAGACACAGCTGTGAGGTCCGTGCGGTGGAGGGAGGAGGTACCACACCACTGTCACCTCAGATGGGCTGCCGAGAAGGTAAGAAAGCACAATGGACACTTTTAAATTTTTTTTCCTATTGTTATTTCTCTTTCCATCGGTGTTTTTCTTCTGTTATAATGGACCTCTGCTGGGGAATGCTGATGATACCATGCAAGCCAAGATGGTGCTTGAGTTGGGTGTTTCTTCAGGTGCTACAACTGTGTCCTGCTTAACCAAGCAAATCTACCTTGGTTTATCCGATTAGGTCTAAGGTTTTCGAGATTTTTATCTTTGGTGCTCTATTTTTAATTGCTGGTCACAATAATATTGAATCATAACTCGATAGTCTGCAGGTTTCTTGTTGCGAATATTTTGTCTGTGATACAGAGTCTATATTTTGTATGCAGCGCATTGGTGTTGTGTAAATTTTGTGAACAACTTCTATTATCTTTGAAACCACAGAAACAACAAAGTTATAATCGTAGTCTGAAGATGCTATAGTGATTTAAATATGCCTGTGGTAGTGATATTACAATGAAAATGTTCTGCTTGCCTGCAGTTTTTGCTGTGTTCGATGACATCACAATAATGTGTATTTGAGCTAAAACTTCTGTCCTTATACACAAACAGCTTGGGTGAAAACTCTGAGGTTTTCCTTCTCATTTCTTGTGATAGTCCCTGGCCTAATTCGGTTGAAATAGTGAATAAGGTAGGGCAGAGTGTTTTTCTGGGCTTTGTATCTGGGTTTGCCACTGAGAAGTTGTAGGCAGTTTGTGGTGTTGGATTTGGAAAATGAATGAATGTTATTTAAAACCTCCAAAAGGGCATCTGCTGCTTGTCGGGTTGTGATCTTCTGGTCCTGGGCCATTTGACAGTGCTGTGATTTGTGGTAATGGACCTACTGGGAAAAAAAGTTATCAGCAAAGACCTGTCATTGTAAGTGTGTAAAACAAAGCTTCAATTTCTGAAGTAAATGCACTTTTAAGGGTCAAATACTGAGATGTGTCTTCAAGCGCAGTGCTAAATGTTAATATACCTGAGCCAGCTCTTGGATGGGATGAACCACGTCCCGCTGGCAGAACTGCGATGTCTGCAAGGTGAAAAGCTGTCCAGGCTTATATGCCTCCATCTGCCTTAAAGCTGAATTTGGGCCTATTCATGCTTGATCATACAGTTCCAAATAAGATTTGATTTTGTTTCAAGTTTTTGTTTGTGTTGTCTCAGAACATGAGGAGCTTTGTTTGAATCTGGACGCCGAATAGTTTCTGTTTCTGGTGAAGACCTTTGCAGCCCTAGACCTGAGTTACTTGCTGCTCCCTTGGGACACAGCAGTTTGACCACGGTCCCCTCTCCCACTCGTGAGCTCTAGTGTTGCTGATGCTTCTGCAGCACTGAAGCAGTCCAGGCACGTCTTCAAGCCTAGAGGCAGAGATGTTTCTTATGAACTTTAGGAACCACGGTAGCATCCAAAAATAACCACAGTGGCCTGCGAAACTGGTTGAAGAATAAGGCAAGAATTTCCCAACAAATATCTAATTACTATATTAAAAATATTTCTTTATGTAAGACTTAGCTTAACTAACTCTGCAAATTGAATATTGCAACTTTCTAACGCTTCTCTGAATCTCTGTGATTGTTTTCATTATTGTTCTGATTGTAACTGTTACTAGAATGAAATTATTTACACATGGAGCTAAATGATTATTTTCATTGCTATTCAGCTCCTGCCTGCATTAGACCGGTACGCTGCATCCATAAAACACTCAGCCTCTCCGAAGCTGCAGGTTTCCCCGTCACTGGGAGTGGCTGTGACATGATGTTCCCATTGTTTTTTGCATTAAGGATGTATCCAGGCACATGAAGGAAAGTGGAAAATGGCAGTTAAGAGGTCCTCTGCCCATCACCTAATTGCTACAGCGCTTTGCAGGCTGAAGCTGCTTTGGGTTTTGCTACGGCATGGTGGGCACTCAGCCGCTGTCTGCCCACCGTTTGTGTCTGCAGGTTGTCCTCGCTTCAGCAGGCTCTTTTGCATGTGGGGACACCTGATCATCCTGACAAAGCATCCCTTCAAGCTCTGTGAAACATACCTGGCTTCATACAAGCTCTGTGGCCATTGGTGCTCTAGAAGTCACCGTTGGATTTTAGGATCTTTTTTCCTACTTGGCTTCCCTTTTGTTTGCCTTTGGTAAACCTGGATAGCATAGAAATAGCCCACGGGCACCAGAGCGATGGTGTAACCATTGGGTGGTGGAGTGCTGACCAGTGGGGCCATAAAAGTCAATGAAGTGCGTAAGCAGCGGAGCACATAATGACCAGCGAGTCTGCAGCAGTTCATCTTTAATGCATGGACAGACACGGTCTGGTGGTTAAAGTGCGTGTGTGAGAGCCAGAACTAACTTCTGATTCTGGATTGATCCCTCACTTGTGTGTCACCTTGCGACAGCCACTTCTCCACTGATGGCTTTGCTGTTTTCCTGTTTGGGCAGAAGTGTCGTGTGTGAGGGGTTGCCGCGTCCTGATTTATGAGCGGTCGTAAGGCTCGTGTCTGGGATCCTGATGGGAGACTCTTTAGAGAAGTGCAGGGAGTCAGGCAGGTGCTTGGTTGGAGTAAATCAGCATAGTTCAATTAAAACCAATAGATTTTTCCCATCTGGAGCAATAAAGGCTTTCCTATCGGTTAAAGCACTGGTCCTTAGTATGTAAGGGGAATTAGGGATGCTGTTCCTTGTCTCCCAGGGAAGGCTGCACCCAGGAACATGCATTAACTAACAAAAAACCTTGGGTTGTGGGATTCGTTAGCAACAAGAAGGGTGTCTAGAGGTGAATCATAGGGGAATTTTATTTAGGAAATATAGAAAAACTAATTAGAAACTCTGGTGTTACCTTTGTCTCTTTGGCAAGGACAAATTAAAATTGGTAACCCTCTGTCTAGCAATATAAAAGCGTTAACATCTGCATAGCTTCTGCTGGTAAATTTATGGAACAGATCAAGTAAAACTGATGTAAAAATGGAACAGGCTTTGGATGTGAGCAACTTTCAAAATAGATACTCTTTCTGGAACCCGTCTACAGCTTGTTCTAGTTTAGTCAAGCTCCATCTAGTTGACCTGATTAAACCCCCAACCTGGATGTTCTGAGATCAGTTTAAAAAAAATATTTTACCATCCATTTCCAGAGGTAAGACAAACTAATGTAAACCAGATTTTAAAATGTTCACAAAAATATTAAGTGTTTTAAAAGCATTTCAATTAAAAGAAAAATCACAGCTTAATGCAAGGAACTTTTGCTTAGGCCAAGCCTTCATTTCCAAAATCTGTACAGTGATATCATACAATAGACTGAGGCGCTGATTGTGCCACAGATAATGTAGTTGTTAATGACGAAGTTAATGTTAAAAGCCATTACTGCTCATTGACATAATTCTCAGAACATTATACTGGAGAAGTGCACCTTTTGTGTAGCAACAAAATGACAAAATTGAAATGTTAAAAGTTGAGTGTCTGAATAATAGCCTGTGAAATCATTTAGACAAGATCATTGTTGTTGCCATTGTAAAAGAACCAGAGAGTGACAGAATGAGACAAAAAAAAAGAGGGGGGAGGAAAGAAAAAGGAAAAAAAAAAAAAAAAGGCAGGCACCAGAGTGTCTCTTAACTGACAGGAGACTGTAAGGTAAAGAGGATTCCTGCTCTTCTGTTTTCTGCCTCTCCAATTTGGAGGGTCTTCCTCTAACAAGAGAGCACCCTCCTCTGGCAACTCGCCAAATGTGAGCGCCCAGCTGGAAACCTTTGGGCTGGGGAAGGGACTCATCGCATCACCCCAGCACCCAGGTGGGAAGGTTTGCCTGGTGCAAAGGAAGAAATTTTTTTTTTTTTTTTTTTTTTTTTTTTTTTTTTTTTTTTTTTTTTTCTGACTGCTTGCTAGAAAAATCTAGGACAGTGACCCTAGCATTATGTCAAATAAAATAAAAACAAATTGTGGATGCTTTTGCTGTTTTGCCCAGAGAGGGGGTCATGGGCGACGGCAGCCGCTTGTATGCTTGGTGTGCTGGAGGTTGTGGGCTGGGACACTTTACCTTAAAGCTGGAGGACTCGCAGGTCGCTTTACAAAACTCTCTGAGCCCCATGCCACCCACGGGCATCCCTTTGACTCTCTGGGCTTTAATAAAACAGAGAAAGAGTGCAGAGTTGTGGTAATGGGCGAAGCAACAGACAGGCTATTAAACGCCTGCAGTGGAGGGACGCTTTACTGAGCAATATACTGTACAACAAGCCTGTGTTAAAACATTGACCCACAACATTTGGTCCATAAAAATAGTTACATTCGCAGGGACTCCTGGCAGTGATCGTTTTAATGCAGGGTCTGTGTCATGGTATAAAATAAATGACTTCTGACATTGCAGTAAATGCTTAAAAGCTCCACTGAAAACCTTTTCTGTGCAAAGCAATGAGTGTGGTATAACTACGTGCAAGTGGTGGTAGTTTTGCTCCTGAGCCACCCACAATTATTTGCTTTTATGCAGAAACACCCTGCAGCCCAGAGGCCAGTCCCTCCTCAGACCTCCTTGCTGTCCTCATAGACCTGGGCAAATGATTATGGAAAAGGTATTGAAGGATACTTATAGTTCTCATTTTGAATTTTCTATGAATGTGTGTTGCTGCTCTTCTGAAGCGTTACCTGCATCATAAAGGGGACTTTGAATTTGACTCGGTTTGTTTAGCATCTCCCAGCAGCAACATATAGAAATATTATGCAGCCTTTTATTAAGTTCCCACGTGTTATAGCAAGAGCTGTTGCCTAATAAATTTGGAGGCAATGGGATTCAGTGTCATCTTATGCAGTTTACCGCTTCTTCTCCAGCACAAGGCAGTTCTGACCAGTTTTTGTCTTCAGGTGGAGAACCTGAAATACAGGAACACCTATCTCAAACCATGGCCCTTCTCCATCCAAGCTGCCAGCTCACCCTCTGGCCTTTACTATTTTCTCTAATGTATTAACTTTCCCGTAGGGCTTTGATCCTTGTCCTCTTATGGTTCCTGTAAGCTCCCACAAAACCAGCCAGTATATTCTCTGCTTCCAGTAACTGTCTTTCTCAGGATATCTTACTACAGGGTCTGCTACTCTTGGCACCCTCTTCCTGTGACCCCAGCCACTATTGAATTAAATCTCTTCCATGGTTTGGCTATGAATTGCAGCCTAAAGTCCATAACTAAACTGTGCATGATATCGGAATTCAGCAGGAGCCGGGGCCAGCGATTAGGAATGGTAGACCCTGCCACTTTATCTGTCATGACAGGATGGAAATTTTAGGGAAGGAAAATTACTGGCAGGTCACAGTTTGGAAGGAAGGTAGCACTAGTATAGGGCTTCTGTTTCTGTTGCACTCGTTGCTGTAGTGTGAAGGATTTTGCAATTCCTTAGGAAAAGTTAGAGCCCCACAGAAGTGATTAAACCTTCCACTGCTTTTTGCCATGCAGGGAAGCATTTATTTTTTTAAAAGGTATGATCTTCCATCTAAACAAAGAGAAAATGTCATTTTTTTTTTCCTTCTGTCTTCAGGAAAGATAAAGCTGAACAAGGAAACGTTTCTTAAAATGAGCAAAACTTGTTACAGAGGCAGATCTCTATGGCGAGAGGTTTCCCAAGAAGATGGCCTCAGCTCTCAGGAGCAGGCTCTGTGCAGCTGATCTCGCTGTTCTGCCTGGATGCAGCTGCTGCCAGGGACCGTGTAGAGAGAAGATGATGCCCATGGGGCTGGATCTGGGACGCCAGGGCAGGGTGGGCGTGCAGAGCACATGGGAGGCTATCTGAATGTGTTTGTGATGTCTCGGCGGCAGAGGGGGGCTGCCACCGAGCTTCCCTGTAGCTCTCGGATGAATTGTTCTTGTGGCACCGCTTCGATGGAAAGGGAGAAATTTTGACACATCCTTTGAGTGCAGAAAGAAGAGGTTCAGTCTGCCCTGAGGACTGAAAACTGCTCTGTATCTGGCTAATGTTGCTTGCCCTGAGAGCAGTTCGCAAAACAGCCTGGATCCAAGAACACGCACCACCCCGTGCACCCTTAAATGAGCACTATTCAGGAAAAGTGAAATTATAGCTCCTGCCAGTTTTTTCCGTTCTTGCCATTTCTTTCTTATCTAACTTTGAGCTAAGGCCAGCTGCTCTTCACCTAGATATTTATTTCTCTTAGATACTAATCACTTGAGTAATACCTGCAACTCATCAAGCGGAGCTGGGAGTCGTGAGAGCCCGACTGTCACCGGAGCCCCTGGTTTCCCGGCATGCGTCCCTCTTGGTCTCGTCTAGCTGCTGGATTAGAGAGGAGATGCAGCTGATGCTGAGCAGATCCAGCAGACTATAATTCGGAAGAGATAAGAAGCATTTGTAACGTTCAGGGGTCTATCCTAGAAAAATTGCATGAATCCTGCCGAATTTTTGCTCCGACCCAATTTTGAAAGGGCTCTAGGCAATTTAGCTGTAACTACTTGTCCCTCAACTAGGCAAGTACCATAGTTTGGGGTGAAAGAGTTGATTGGCAAAATCCAGGGGTGTAGGTAGAGGTCAGGAGCCTTGTGCATCTGATGGGTGCTGTCTCTTCCAGTAACCTGCTTTTGTACAGGGGAACTTGTAATAAAGTGGTTAAAGCATGATGTGAAGAGAGATGGGTTTCTGAAACACTGCCTGAGCTGTGGCAGTTCAAGGTGAGGGAGCAGATGATGTTTTGAAGGGGACGTGGTGAAGGAAATTAAAGAGGCTGGGAACTGTTGTGCAGCTGTGCAGAGGGGGAGAGGCAAGGCGCGAGTAAGTCAGGGCTAGAAAGCAAGCATAGGCAAATATTAAATAATTCAAATAGGTGTGCTGTGTGAAATACCACTTTTTTTTTCAGTGCAGGTGTGTACTTGGCTTGTCCATCTCTGAGCCTTCAAGGTCTGAGTAAAACATTAAAAAAAAACCATAAACAAAACCGCCACCGACAAAACACAAAAAAATCAACAAACAAACAAAACCCCAACCAAACAAAAAAACCCCCACAAATCCACAAAAAATAACAACAAACAACAACCACCAAACAAAAGAACCACCCCCCAAAAAACAACAAGAACAACACCACCACAACCAAAACACTCAGTGTTCACTGTCTTACTTCAGTTAGCAGATTCTTACATTGTGTTTAGGTTGAAAATACCAGAAATCATCCTACCTGTGCACGCTGTTATCTAATTCATGCCCTGTCCTTCATTGCTGCTAAAAGGCCAAAGTGTTTCCTTCAAAGAGATTAGTTAAAAAGAAGTGGGAGCTGCACAGAATATTTCAAGGAAATGAAAACCA
Organism: Caloenas nicobarica; assembly: GCF_036013445.1. Classification (NCBI taxonomy): domain Eukaryota; kingdom Metazoa; phylum Chordata; class Aves; order Columbiformes; family Columbidae; genus Caloenas; species Caloenas nicobarica. Next base: position 38,139,723 of record NC_088250.1, on the reverse strand, counting down.
GTCAGGAAAAAGGAACTTTTCCTCTTTATCCTACACCAAAAAAACTTGATTAGTATCAGCTTTAACCAAAGAAATGTCCCTTCTGAGTGAAGGACCTGAGTCCCACGTGTCACTGCAAGAGAAATTTAGGTCTGATCCCAGGATTTTATAGAGAAAGTGCTGATACAGCTGCGGCACCGCACAGCTTTATGAATGGGGTGTTGATAAGCCTTGTGAGCAGCCATCATATCGGAATTACACTGCAACCCAGGCATGTGCACAGGTCACTGCTTTTTATGAACACATGTTCCCAGATCTTATGACAAATAGGAAAGTAGCCCATTTTGACCTTTGAAGCCTGTTGCAAAGTCATTGCTGAGCTATTATTTGAGTAGCTTGAGGTAGAATAATGTTCAACTCAGCTTCCTGGAGCTGCATTTGAAATGCAATTAATTGACTGCTGTTAGTTGTCAATTAACATTTATTATCAATTAGTTCATCAAATTGATTAGTTGGCAGGACCTTAAAGCCTAAATGCACTCCTTTCCATTATAAATATGTCTATAAGAGTAAAAGCTACTCACTAATTGATGTCAAACTGAAATTGCCTATGTTGGTCAAGAGACAGAGCACATTGTTTTAAAATCCATATTAAATTAATTTTGCAGCAAATACATTAGTAGTACATTATTTTAAACCACTCTCTTTGGTGCATGTGACTTTGTGCGTACATCTCTTAAAATCATTACAATGTACAGGTATAACGTAGGAATTGTAGGTAGCCTTTTTCCTTATTTGGAAAGTGATGCTGTTTCAGACAACCAGACTAATTCTTCATTAGTCTGCCCACTAAAATGGCTTGTGGTGAAATACATGGCCTGAAAGCCATTCGGTTTTAGCAGATTTCCTGTAAAACTCTTTACATTTCTCCCTTCCCTACTCTCTCCCCCTTAGGCCCATCCAGAATTCGGGGGGCCATTCTCATGCAGCAGGCGCTAATAAGGATTATTCAGGAAGGTTTTATGACCAAACCAGAACACAAGAAGGGGTTATTATGTGTTTTTCAAAACAATAGTGATGGGAGTGTCATTTTCTGTACCTTATTCTTGCAGGCCAGTAAACAGTTCCTGTGTTTGTGACAGCCTTAGTAAAGAGAGGAGAAAAGAGATACCCGGGTTAGCTTTGCAGTTTTAAATGCAATAGTTGTCTTGACTTATTTGCTCTTAATCCTGGGGCTAAGGGAGCAGATAAAATCCTGAAAAGTATTCCTTTAAGTTTTTGTATGCACAAAATACCTGAGAGGGGTTATTCATTTTCATTGCCTTTGTGCAATGAGATTATTCCTGCATCCCCCAAAACTGTGACCTAAATATGGCTGAAAGACACAACATGTGACCTGCTTAGTGCTGCCTGTCATGGCCTGGAGCCACAGCAGGAACTCTATTAGTGGGAACAGCACAGATGCTACCAGATGGCCAACATATTGTCCAGAGATGACCCATGTATAATTGCAGAAAGTTCAATACATTCAGGTTTTGAATTTAATTGCATTGACCACCTTAGCCACTGCTGCAACACGATTTAATTTATTTAAGGCGGAAACTTACTTTCAGAAGGAAGGAAATATTTACGCTTTTAATAACACGTTTGCGTTTTGCGAGCTGTCGGAATACAAGCTCTGTGCATGTTAACAGATGTTTACAGAGGTCAGACTACCTGAATGCAGTTCAGGCAATTCAAGCAATAAGGGAACAATGCAAGATTTTTTTCCCATTCACTTCCTGCAGTTTATTTAGATCAAGTTCCATGGGACCAAATCTGGCAGTCTTGACTCAAGCAAATAGCCCACTGGAGACAGCAAAAATAAACAAAAGGACTCTTTAAAATATTTGAGCATGAGGAGTTTGCTCGAATAGTGACTGCATTACAAGCTGCTTAATTTTTATCTTTAAAAGATACATTTTAGAGAGACAGCACAATTTACCTACCAAGACTTTAGGCTGGGAAAGCAAAAGCTTGTATTTGGTTTCTCTCCTGCCTACTATGGCTGTACTGTCTTAGAACAGCCCTGGGGGTTCATAGCAGGAGCCTCCTGGCTCAGACTTGGGGTCAAGACCTTCTGGAGTCAACCAGCCCTTTCCATGCAACAAAGCATTTGGCTCTTTTCTCAGCCTTACGTGGTGCCTCTATTACCTTGAGCTGTAATATATTAATTTTGGGTGGCCTTTATTTGTTTTTCTAGTTCAGGAAGGCCAAACTCATCGTGAGGCTGGGTTGCAGTCTGACGTAGTGGTTTTTGAGCGTGATGTCAACTATACACGTGGCACGTCCATGAACAATGAGAGGAGTTAAGAACTTGGCTTGTTTTTCAGGATTAGAAAGTCCAGCTGTATGTGGAAGTAAGCACACTGGCCCCCAAAAGAGCAAGTGAAAAGGCGCATCGTACCGCAAGACATCAGGAGTGCTGGAAATTCTGCTGAGGAGGGAATAACACGTGGGGCTGTGCTGGTTTGGAGAAGATTCTGGCATGAATGGCCTTGCTAGTGGATTTCCTCTCTCATCCCTTCCATTGCTGTCTCTCCCCATGCCCTTGCTTTACTATATTGGCTTTCACGTCTGCTAGTTTTCATTGCAAAATATTAAAATATGTGTGCATTTAACACTGAAGTAGAACAGCCTAGACTAACTTGGCCTGTCTAGGCCCTATCAAATCCCAAACATACTGATAACTTTATTATATTTTTTCCTTGGAGTAAGCCTTAGTCTGTTAAGTTGCATTCATTACATTAAGTCATTTGTCAGCTTCCAGTAAGAATATTCACAAATGTGGTCAACCATCAATAGACGACTTAAAATCTAAGGGGTTTTTGGTATGTGTATGTAATATAAAAAGATAAGTTGGTGATGAGAGATAGGCTCAAACTATAACATATGGTTTTGCATCCAAATTGTCGAGTGATGTTGGATTTTGGCCCAATGATGAAGTAGAAGGCCTCATTTTATTTTCATTGCACTCTTTCCCTAAACTTAGTACTCAAGGTCTTGATTTGTGTTCATCACTACTAATACCAGCAGACTGATTTCCTTCATGTATAAGATGGAAACCTTCTTATATACCAGAAACATCACAATGAAGAATTATTTTTTTTAGGGATGGGGGTGTGGGTGAATGTTGCTCTTCTTTCTTTTTTGCTTCCATGCTGTCTCTAGTCAAATGTAATCGCTGCAGCATGTGTTATTGATTTTGTAATTGCTTCTTGAATGGTTTGGGCCCCAAGACTGCTACACTTGTGAGGTTGTCACTTGGGTTATATATATGAGCTAATGCATGATGTATCTTTTTATTAAGAAAGCTCTCTACTATTTCAGTTAAAGATGAAAGTCTTGTCCCAGAAGGCCTAGTTGGTAACACTTTCCAGCATGACTAGACAACAGTCTTTCACCAGTATTTCCTTTGTATAGTTTATTTCAAATGCTTTTGTTGCTCACTGTAAATGGGCGAGGCCAAAGGTATGGACACTGTCCACCTACATACTATGGTTACAGCATCTAAGCTGGAGCATATGGTTTGTTTTGATGCTTCAAAAAGTGGCTGATACTGTCTTGTTGGTTCCCAAAATAGAGCAGTTGTTTCTAGGTACAAGTGGCGTATCATTTAATGCGTGTGTCAAGACAGGCTGAAAAAGCTCCTGTATATATGGGGTCAAATGGGGAAGTGAATAAAGGAAGGAGAGGCTACACAGGCATTATATACGTGATGTGTGTACAGAATTACCCTATGCGAAGGGAACCAGTTTCTCCTTGGGTAGAGTGGAATTTAGATTATCTTGTGTGATTTCTAGCACTACATCGCTTTCACCAGCCAGAGAATCCAGCTTGAGGAGTCAGTGATGCCTGAAACGCAGCTGGGACTCACATTTATGATACGTCTGAAGTCTTGGAGTGGGGTTGGAATGACAAAGTAGGGCTGGCATTGACATATCGGGAATCCTGAAGAGAGGTACTGCCTAGCTTGGGTGGTCTTTTGCCCCGGAATGATGGCTACTCTGCATCACTGTCTTCTTGGGAGATGGCTGATCCAACGGCTCACTGCTTGCCAGGAAAGGATGGTCCTGCTGCCCTGCCTGCTTCGGCTGCGCGTTCCCATGCTCTCTCCTGCATGAGGTCTGGTACTTGTCCAACCCCTTGGTGGTCTGGTTCAGCATGCGTAGCTATGAGAAACGCGACCCAGCAAGGAGGGTTAGAAACACGCCGCTGTGACTAGGAGCTAACTGAGTAAGACCTCTAGCAGAAGCAGTCTATGAGGGCTCGACTGTCTTGAGAAGCCTCATGCCTGTGGTCTAAGCTCTCTCTTCTAGAATATTTCATGGGAAGACTTAAAGCATCCTTCTGGAGGTAAGAATTAACACAGAGCACTCATCCTAAGAGGAGGTGTACTGCTTCTCCCACTCCAAACACCTGGAATATCCTATTTTTCTTTTCCTTAACAGCTTGCTCTTAGCTCAGAGGGAATGAGAATGAGTTCACCTGGCTTTAAATGTCTAGATCAGAGCTCGTCCGTTTGGGCTTCCTTTAAATCAACAGGGAGGAATAGATCCTTTAAAATGCATTTCATCTGGCCTGTTTTTATATCTGCTTTAGGATGAGGTTAATCCCACATTAATGGCATCTCTTTTTCTAGCCTGAACGTGAGAAGAGCCTAGCTCAGATGTCTGCAAGAAAGACATCTGCATTTGGTCACATAAATCCCACCCGTGGAGCCGCTGCACTAATGTGACGAACCAAGATGAATGGCTTCAATTAATAACAGCAATAATAATATAGACTCTGTAATCTAAATATAGAAAATAATTTCAGATTTTTTTTTTTTTTTTTTTCAGATGTGGGCCAGATCTTTCCTCAGTATTGGTCAGATTATTTTTGATTCAGCAGGGCTTGTGTTGAGTAGTTGGTTGGAATGGTCAGGAGCAGTGGTTGTACCTCCTTTAGGCAAACTAAACTAATCTTCCTGCAGGTACAGGCTGACAGAAATAGGAGAATTTTCCAAGGTGAGGGTTTGGTTTTGGTCTTTCGAATGAAATTGGAAAGCAATACCTCTGAAGATATCCTTTGTAAAAGCACAATGGCTGCAGCTTTCTGGAACTACTTGTGACCCCCAAACTTACTCTTTATTAGTGTTTCTCATTCAGCTAAAGCTGAAGCAAACAAATGAAACTAATTACTCTTGAAGTTGGGTATTGCCTTCTTGAGCTTTATGAGCCTATTTTTCTGAAATTAGAAATTGCCTAACTATGTGGAATGTTTCCAGCAAAACTGCTTCCTACAGCCACAATTTTTACAGTCACATAAGTGCTTTGTGGGCTACCTTTGGGTAGGCAGTAGTGACATCCAGTGGCCAGCGACCTGATCACAGGTCTTCTCCCAGAGCCAAACTCCTGTCTCACCTGGGACATCTCTCCCTTGGCAAAAGTTTTCTGAGGCCATTGTGGTTTAATACACTTATTCTGCTCAGTTTTGGTTGTGGTGTGCGTTTTCCCTTTTTTTTTTTTTTTTTTTTCCTACCACCCTGTCCCCTGAGACTTTAAAATCCTGAAGTAGGTCATCTCTGAAACTCCAACAGGGACAAGAGAAACCTACTGATAATAAATGAATAAATAAATTTTAGGTTGTTTGCTTTAATGCAGTAAAGCATACTTTAAAGAAGAAATGGTTATCTAAATAGGGATTGAAGAACAAGGTGTAGGTATTGGTGCTGGAATAGTTTGGCCACCTTTGGATTCTCTCCAGATCATGGAGTACAAAAAGCCCCTGGGAAATGGAGCATAGCAATAGAGACCTTGCATGTATTGTTTTAATATTAACTTATTTACTTTCAAGGCTGTGGGTCTGATCCCAAGTGAGTCAGTTCATTACAGACTAAGATTGAAGACTGTGGGTTTTTTCACTCCCAGGAGTAAACATTTTCAAGATTAGATCCATAGTTATCCACCTCTAATTGCAGGAAAACTGCTGACCTGGCGTGGTGGTGCACATTCAGATGCCTTGTACCTCCTCTGTGCTTATATAGCCCATAAGCCCTTCCAACACAGGGACACATGGTCCACCTTAATTTTAAATAGGTACTCCTTTCAGTTATGTCAGCTACTTAAATTTATTTGCAGACAGTCAATTCATATTGATCATAACTCGACCTTACAATGACCTTGAGCAAAGGTACTCTGTGACTGCTATAGATATTGTGATCAATACTGGAGAGCAATTGACTACACCTAGTTACTGATAAATGAAGTTTAAAAAAAAAAAAAAAGTACACTATTTTCAGAAAGAAAGATAACTGCTCATTTGGTCGACTGTTTGCAAAGGTTTAATATTGATACATGAAGTTATAATGACATCCTTGGGCATTCTCAAATGGTGGAAAACAATAGGGTGCAGAGTCACTGTAGTACATTAAGGAGAAAGAATCATTAGTTCCCAACTTCAAATAAGAAATTTCATGATATTTATGACAACAACACTGAGAACAAATACACTTACTTAGCAGCACTCATCCAAGAAGGCATGTATCAAACTGTGCCTCTTTTCTTTATGTGTGAGCCACGTCTAGTGAAATAAAACACCGTATTACTGTGCACGGAACAAAGCCTTTAGTACCACTTATTTTACGTTACTAACCCTCTCCTTTGCACATTTGTGCCTGGATTAAATTGCATATCCCCAGGTATAACCAACTGTAATCATGAGGAAGAGATCACTTTGGTCTCAGCACATCTGCTACATGTTGATACGCTTCCCCACGCTGCCTGGAGTTGAAAGGGAAGATGCAAGGGAGGTTTTCCCCAGCTATTCCTCTCGCTTTGCTCAGAGTCCTGCTGAGTGATGGGAGCAGAGTACCAGCGGCTGAGACAGAAGCAAATGAAAGTACTGAAAAGGGGCCTATAAGAAAGATGGGGACAAACTTTTTAGCAGGACCTGTTGCAACAGGACAAGGGGCGATGGTTTTAAACTAAAGGAGGGGAGATTCAGGCTGGACATGGGGAAGAAATTTTTTGCAATGAGAGTGGTGAGAGCCTGGCCCAGGTTGGCCAGAGAGGCGGTGGCTGAACCATCCCTGGAGACATCCCAGGCCAGGCTGGACGGGGCTCTGAGCAACCTGAGCTGGTGCAGATGTCCCTGCTCGTGGCAGGGGGGACACTGGGTGGGATTTGAAGGTCCCTTCAGCCCAAACTATTCTATGATTCTGTGGAAGTCCATTAGCAAAATAGTAGTGGGCTTCATGGGAGGGTGGATTCGTCCCCAGATGTGCTGGTTTCTGTACAGAGAAGGATGCTCCGGGGGCATGGGAACAGCGGAGCTCGCAGAGGTGCAAGCGGCGCTCATCCCCATCACCGGCCCTGAGCTCACTTTCCATCAGCACTCTGTAATGCAACCTGGGTCTGATGTTTTACACATACACATACTAGGGTTGGTGGTGCTTTTTCTTCTTTTTCCTTTTTTTTTATTTTCTTTTTTTTTTTTTTCCTTCTTTACAAAAGAAATTAATTAAATGGCAGGATGGTTAACGCTACGCAAATCAGAAACAGGAGGGGAAACATTTTGCAGGCGCAGACCTCCCATAGATCTCCCTGCACTCCTCCGAGTTTTCCCCAGGCACTTGAATTTCTCTCCCCGTCCCCAAAGTTAATCTGCTGATCATATTTCTTCGGTCCCATGCGGTAAGTGTGGTGTGGTGTTGGTGGGGTTTTTTTCCACACTCCCCTGTTTTTCATAGAGATGATGTCCTTCTTCAGGCTCCTTCTACATCTTACGCTTAAGTCAAGCTATTTATTAATAAACCTGTGTTCTCAGTGTGTTGATACGTTAATAAAGTACAGAGTGGTTCAGTTAGTCAGCATTCTGGGAAATCCTTTGCTGTATTGAAGAACTGTAAATCTCCATTATTGCTTCCCATAGCACAAATAAAGAATAGCCTCTTACCTTCATAGCATTCTCTTTGTTAATTTTTAAGGGTGAATGAGTACGTAGTCCCTAGCAAAGAGGATCAGTGTGTGCATAGCCCAGATACCAGGCATTTATTGGTTTGGGGTTTTTTTGTTTTGGTACAGCTTCAGCTGCTACCTGGAAATTCAGCGTCAGTGAAGGGAAGCCAGGGCAAGTGCAGCAGGAAGCAATATTGAAACATTCAGATGAAAACAGTCACCAAGACTTTAGGATTTTTTCCAAAGTGAACCTAAACTGGGGGCTTCAGTGATTAGTCCATGACTGATTGAAGAGGTATGTCACCTGCTACTACATGGCAGCGCATCCCATCACCGCACAATTGCTTGCCCGGAGTCATTCTGGTGTATTATATCCTTTTGTTATCAAACTGTGTCGTGTTGCATCACAGTCAGGAGCAGGCGGATGGAGACGTGGCTGACACGTTGCCTGTAACAGATGCACTGAGACGTCGCATCCAAAGCACGTACCTGCTTTTAGTCAAGGCTCAATTTGCTCAGAGTGTATTTTGACATATCTGCAGAGGTAACAGAAGTCACAGGTAATCCCTTCTGTGTTTACCAGCTCTCACTCAGGTCTTTCTATTGGACTAGGAAAAAATGCAACCTTTAAATTACCTTTGCTTGCTTCAGTGTCAGCAAAAAGGTAGGAAAACCTGATTAGTCTACTTTGGGGGTGTCAAACTCATTTTTGCACCAGGGGTATATAAATGTAGGAGTAGTTACTTCTATACAGTCCCAAAATTACATTCGGCCCTTTGAAGGCAACCACCAGGCTGATGTGGCCCCCAGTGAAAATGAGTTTGACACCCCTGGTGTAGTTAGGACAATAAATGCATGGGATTTGGGACCAGTAGGCACTCTGGGAGATTTTATTATTTTTTTTTTTACCCTAATCCCAAAAGCTTGAAAAAATAAAAAAGGCTTCTAGTTACTCTTTAAGAAACTTGTGCAAAGATGAAGAAACTCTGGTAAAAGTACTAAGAGTGGGTATCTGAACTACTGGAAAAAATGAGATGTGTTAAGATGGTGATATTACAAAAGCAATAACATTTTCCCATATTAATTAATCTTGAATTAAAGCAATTTTTTATAGGAACACATATGACATTCATGGCATGCCAAATTAATTCATTATGATCAGAGCCACTGCAATCAATACTAAATTAATTCATAATGATAAGATACTTAAAGTGTTACCACAAAAAAAAACCAAAAAAACAACCCCCAAAAAACCCCCAACAAAACACAATAAAAGGCCATCATCAAAACGGCAGCCTACTAATAAAGGATTGCCCAGCAAGATGGTGCTAGCTATGATGGTCAACGGTAATCCTTTATTTATTCTTTGGTTTTACCTCTTCCTCTCCCAGTTCTTTTTGGAATATTCTTTCATGTTGTACAATTAACTTCATGGATTCCCTAATATTGGTGCACAGTATTGCCCCATATTCTCATTGGTCTAGTTTCTTGTACCCTCAAGTTTTCATCCTTTGGGGATCAGCAGTCAGTTATCCAAGAAAGTCTTAGATCCTGTTAATAAAACAAAACTATGCCTACACCGCCTTGGGACTGTTGTATTAGAGATATTTCAAATGTCATGAGAAAAACTAAAGTGAGTACTATATAAAGAGGGGCATGTGTTATATATCAAAGAAATTTCTCCTTTAGGGAATGGGTTGCACATAGGTGAAGACATCGGTGGCTGGGGATGGAGATGAAGAGATACCAGGGTGATACTATCAAGGGGAATGATGGAAAGTGGGAAGGGAAGGAGGACAAAACCAGGAGAGGCCATTGGGCAAGACTTAAGAAGGGTAATAGCTGGAGGTTGATGGGTGATAGGAAAATTAGTGCTTTATAGGACATACTAATACCAGCTCTTCTTTTGGTGGTGGTGTTATTTTTGTTTGTTTGTTTTTAATCTTCTTATGAACTATATAATAATTTAATTGACTAGTTCCTTAAAAATCTTCTGGAGGAAATATATTGGAAGCTAAAAGTGCCGGTTAACCTAGTAGAGGCAGTGACCCAGGAGCACAGGTTCCCCTGTATTTTGGCAGTGTCTGCTTCCATATTTATTTTGTTACGGGTGTACTTGTCAGGAGAGGAAAAAATATTTTCAAATGAGATTCTGTACTGAGCAAGCCTCTCCAGAAGGTACATTACCTTCTTGAGTGTTGGACTGTGGTTGTCATGCAACCTCTGAAGTAAAAGGAATTACCTGTGCTGTACTGGTATAGCTGACAGCCAAATCTGCCCTAATCTGCCTTAATTATACTCTTCAGTAAAGGGCCTTTCTGGTGATTTGAGGGCGGGAGGTTCAGTGGGGAATAAAAGTCAACTGCTTTCCCTTCTAGTTGGAATAGGGGAGAATTAGCTGGATGACATTACGAGAGTTTCTAAATATCTTTCCTGCCAATATTTGATTAGGGACTTTAATTTCATTAGACAAACTGATTTTTTCATTAGCCAAACTGATTTTTTCATGCATTGCTCTCTCCTTTTAATGTGTAAATTACATGGGATTTGACTCTCATTACAACATTGATATGGGTGCTGCCTTCAGACGGACACCGGCGCCAGTGCCGGGTCTGCTGAGAAGAGCTGCTTTGTGCTTTGCTCCTGGAGGTGATTTCTGTAAATACTCAGTTATAGTGCATGGGTGGGTGACACACGTGTGCCTGTGCACATGGTCCGGCATCCTCCTGCACATGCTTTTTTGAGAGGATAAATTCCAGCAACTGGTTCTCCTGGCATAGGTTATGGTATCACAAAAGCGGGACTATATGATGAAGCATATTTTGGGTAAAATTGTGGGATGGAGAAGATAGAGGACACCGTTCAACAAGTCTGTGCCTATCTTGAACTTGAGCAGTTCATTTGCAATGATTACAGGGTAGCCTTTGCATTTCCTAATCCAGATTACCACAATTAATTAGCTTTTGGTAGTATTAATTTTGGATTGTTTACATCTCAAGCCATGTGTGCATCAGTTTTGCCTGAATTGTCACTTATCCTAAAGAGGATGAAGGACACAATTTTATATTCTACTGAATGAATGAAGTATCTAAACAATAATACGGAAAGGTATTTCAAAATGTGTTTTTCTGGGGTAAAACAAAGCTGAAAAAGAAGCAAGATGAAGTTTCCAAGTACTTCCGTAATTATGAATGAGTTATTTCAGCTACAGTCCTAAAGTCTGGTGTAATGCATACATGTGCAATCATAGCGGATAAAGTTGCTAGCTGTCCGCTGCTGTATATGCCCCATAAAGCACTGGGGGACGTAACTGTGCTGGTCTTCAACATGTGAGATAAAAGTAAAATAAAAATCAAAATACTTTGGTTCCAAAGTCAGATCGGTTGAGGCAGAGACTACATTAAAACTCATCCTTGAAGCTGAATCAGTACTTGTTTTACTGGCTTCTCAGAAAATCCAGGTGCTGAAGGAAGTGAGCCCAGTTGTTATTGCCAGATAAAACACTCTGCTTGGAATGGAAAAAAAAATTGAATTGAAAAAAAGCGGTTTTTGTTGTTGCATAGCTTTTTGAAGAGGAAAACATGAGCTTTTATTATTGAGGCAGTTATGGGAACACCCATCATTTTTATAGGCTTGTGTTTTGGTAAATAAACATGTTGACAGAATTTCTAGAATTGTTTTGCAAGTATTTTTATTTTTAAAAAAGCTTATTCTGTATAATATTGAGGAGATCTGTTCTGAACTGAAGTTGAATCAACTTTCATATTTCACATGTTTTATTTTAAAAATTTCAAGCCAGTTCTAGATCGGGCAAGACTGAACTGAGTATCTCAGCAGAGGTCTGGGTGATGCTGTCCATTGGAAGAGCCAAGGAAAAGCAATGTCTTTTGCTTATTGAAGTGATCAACAGTTTAGCATTAATAGGGTTGCAATATTGCATGTTTTAGCCAGATTGTAACGTTCTGTTTGTCAGAATTGTTAAAAATTGAATTCTGGATTCAGTACTTTGATGCATGGGGCAAAAAAAAAAAAAAAATCCATGTATGGAAATACTTCAGTCCAAAGTTTCCAAATGTTTGTGAGTTCTTAGGAAAGTAAATTTTATACTATAAGAAATGAGCAAAATTTCTTTATCACAAGCTGTTTTTCTGCAAACTTTCCTTTACGTTTTTGCAGAACTGCTATGTCAGACAAATATTTTCCCCGGTATTATATAGTATGTATGGGTTTATTTATACTAAATATAAGATCATTATATAATAAGTTTTCTTGGAGTGCTTGGTACTGCACAAACCACAAAAATTTTTGCTCCAGTGACCTTGTAACATAAAACTGAGAGAGCAATCACATTGCATTATGTGCCAGTGTGGTGAAATTAGTTTTGCACTGCCTAGGCAAAAGGATCTCCCTTGTCATCCAAATTACAGGACTGGGGCCAATATGTATGCACTCTGCCTGTTTGTTTATGCCATACAAATGGTAATACTAGGAAATATTTTTAGGAGTTGATGTCCCTTTTCCCTCAGCATTTGTGGGTGTTGTATTTTTTTTTAATACTTCTCTCCTGAGTAAAATGTGTCCATTCAACAAAATTGAACTGAGTTATGTTAATCTTCCAACATAAATATGAAACACTTTTAATAGTTTTGCCATCATCAGTCATCCAACTAAAAAGCAGACTCTAGTTTACAGGCAGGGTCTGTTATAATACAGAAAGTTTGCTGGGGTGAGGTACACAAGAAGAAATAATGATGTTTGGCCAAGTATTAAGGCTGAGCTTTAAACTTGTGGAATTTCTTCTTCATCGTCTTGTTCTTTAAATCCAGGCTTATTTCTGATTTATGTGTTTCAAAGCTCATGCAGCCAAAGGAGGGAGATTTTCTAGCAGTGGGGGCTGAGCTTATTAAAATTCATCATGATTCTTCTTATTGAAAGGAGTAAACAAGAATCGATTTTCTCTACTAAAGTAGTTGGCCGAGTTGCAGGTTCATCTAGGGCGGGGTGAACTCTTAGAGTTAATGCAAGAAATGTGAGATACACAAAATTAGTGTGACGACTTCTTTCAGCTAGAGCCTGGGAGGAGTGTGTGGGGCAACAAAGCAGATTTTGTAGGTTTAGCTGTTAACAAATCAACAGAAGGACCACCAAATATGCATGGTTGTGTATTTTCTAAGTGAATAGCTGGGTATTTATTTAATAAAATACCCATTAAGTGGAGCAGAAAGCTGTTGCAGACTAGATTGACCAGGATGACCATGAAGGCACCTTGAGTGACTGAACTTATCCCCTTCAAACGTCATTCTCCTGCTCGCTCGCTATCTGAGAGATGGATTTCATGCGTGATGGAGGTGTGGACAAGCCCTGGTTTGTGTCCCTGCGGAGGGAATTGGGTTTCCCTGAGCCCCGGGACTAAAGCCCCATAGGCTCCCTCCTCCTTTTGAAGCATACGCTATCAATATCAATATTTTTGGTAAAGCAAGGTCTCTCAAACGCACGTATCACGCCAGGCTCCATGGAGTCTACGCTCGGTGGAGATGATTAGGCAGAGAGGGAGGGTGGCCAAGAATGACTTCTGCTTGGGAGGGCGAGTGCTATGCCATGTGATGGCTTAGATTGGTTTCAGGGCCTTCCTGTAGCTAATATTTTTTATGTTTCCATGGAATATAAAAGTAGGCTTGCATTTCAGGATAGCTTGGTCCTCTCTTAACCTCAGATCATCTGGGTTTCATAGGTACTGGTCATACCGTAAGCTTAAATATTCTTTTTTCTCACGTGTTCCCTTTCAAATAGGGTCAAGGCACATTTTTATTTTTAAACATTTGGAGTTGGTTTTCATAAAGTTTCTCCAATCAAGACAGTATCCAAGCCCTCTTGGGTTGTAGTCGTACATTCAGTATTACTACATTAGCTCTTAATAAAGAACTCATGCAAAAACCAGATTCCCTTCACACTAACTACAGAAACATGTTATGGGAATGTGACCATATAGCTATGTGGAAAATGATATTACTTGCAGAAGATTTGTTGTCACATAACAGCCTGCTCATCTGCTGATTACTCTCTTACATTTGTTGTGCATCTTCCTTTCTGCAGTGACCATGATACTTTCAAAATTGTGTAAAATCTCTTCAGCAAAACCAAGTAATAATAATTAAAAAAAAAATCCTGAAGTGCCTCTTCTAGGATCAAGCTAAATCCAAACTAAGAGCAAATTTATACATATGCTGTATATTAAGCTTAACCAGGGTAACGCCCCTTTCCTTTGGTTTTTGGAAAAGAGTCCCACATTGTCACATGTAGAGGGACATTTCAGCACTGATTTTCATTTTCATGAGATTAAAAGTGAAACATGTAACCACAAAGCTGGTTTATGTCATCCCCTGTTGGAGCCAGCAGTAATGCCAAAAATTAGATATTTGATAGGTTTGTGAGAGAAACAGATGCAGGAGGGATGCCATTCCCACAATTTTAAAATCCTTCTTATCTTTAAGCTAGAAAGAACATTCCAGATGAAGAAAATCTATCTTATTGGCTTTAGAAAATAGGAGAAGAAAGTTGCCAACAAAAAAAAAAAATACTAAGAAGAAAAGTTAATTTAAAACCAATGTCAGTCTTGGGGAACTGTAAACCATAATTGAGGGAGAGTGTATGTGTGGATATACATTCATGTATGTGTGCACATGTACAAAATAAATAGGCTGAGGTGGGGCTTTTCCCTTCCATTTTGATCAGTTTAATGCCGCCTGCAATCTCGCTTCAGCTTTTTTTAATACTTTTGGGGTGCAGAGAGATGGGAGAATGTAAAAATTAAGGGAAGAATCTCCCCTGAACATGTACCCAATAAACTTAGCAAAAGCTAAAGCATCCAAAAAGTATTCTTTCAGCTTTTTGTTTTGGAAGCAGTTTGTATGTCCCTGTTCTTTTTATTTCATTCTGCCAGCTGTCTGCTAAACAAATCTAGCCAGGTGGGGCTTACAACCCATGACTAAAAAACCTACTAGTGCAGCTGTCCAGCTTGCCTGGAGGAAGAATTCTAACAAATGGCAGGAATGAAAAGATTGGGTTTGTTTTCAAGAAAGTAGCTATGGTACCTTCCTCGCTTCATTTTTTTTTTCTTCTTTTTTTTTCCTTTTTCTTGCTTCAGTTAACTCATGGCCTCCTAAGGTTTTACAGCGTAATGGAAAATCCACTTCCATGGTTTATCAGTTAACGCACTTTTTGGTACTGCTTGGGTTTCTTTCCCCCTCCCCTCGCCCCTTTTTTTTCTGTAATGATTTTGTTCTGTGTTAGACACACAGGGCAGCTTGGCTGCTTCGAGTGTTACTAAATGTAAAATAACCCGACACTTTCCCTACAAATTGCTGGTAAGCCATATAGTAGCTTAGCCGGATTTTTAAATATTCAGGAGTTGAATATATAACTAGTGAAGGGTGATGGTTGGTATTGTTTATCCACAAGCTGGGGACAGAACAGGCTTCTTTGCACTGCTTCATCAATCGACCTCAACTGTGATTTTCTAGTCAGCAAATGAGTGCTTCATTTTCCGTGTTGAGCTAAACAAGAGCTGTGCTAAAAATTACCAAACTGCCATCTGATCTATAGTTCCAGCAGTAGCAGAAGATTAGCATTTGAGCCACTGAGCCACCTTCCCTCACTTGTTCCAGAAAAAAGAACGTGTGAAAGGTGTTTGTCACAAACTTCCACTTAGGGAATTCAGTTGAAAATCTCCCACTGATTTTCGTTAGATAACAGCCAAAAAAAAACCCCAAAACCAAAAAACCAAAAAAAACCCCTGGCTTTCAGCCCAATCATGCCTCCTTTGAAGCTGGTGACATCTTGTTCTGTTGACACCTTTGGTGCAGGTCCATGCTGATTGAGATTGATCTGGTGGAGTGAATTGCTCAGAAAGGAGTTGAGGCTTTTCACACTTCCCAGGTCTCGCTTTTGGTCTCATGGGTTCCAGCTTTAAAGGTGCACAAGGCACTAAAACCTCTCAGGGTCAGGGTGGTGCCTCGCAGTAAAGCTGCGATATAGACAGCTTTGGGTGTGGGCCAGAGCTAGTAAAGCGTAAGGGCTTATGTAGGTGTGTGAATGGCGACACTGAAGTCCATGGAGCTACTGTTTTTACCAGTTATTGCCTGTCTAATGGTACAAAATCTCATGTGAGGTTAGGACTTCTTTTTGACGGACACTATAGTCAAGTGACTATGTGCTTTAAATAAAGCTTGTCTTTATCTGCCGAACTACAAACATTTTAAATTCTTGCAGACCTGATTTCAGTGACTTAGCTGTTTCCTTTCTAGTACATCAACAGATCTGTTCCCCAGAGCTGATAAGCAAGGTCACAGAATCATACAATCGTAGAATAGTTTGGGCTGGAAGGGCCCTCCCCAGCTCTCCCAGTGCCCCCCCTGCCATGAGCAGGGACATCTGCACCAGCTCAGGTTGCTCAGAGCCCCGTCCAGCCTGGCCTGGGATGTCTCCAGGGATGGTTCAGCCACCACCTCTCTGGCCAACCTGGGACAGGCTCTCACCACCCTCAGTGTAAAAAATTTCTTCCTCATGTCCAGCCTGAAGATGCGGAGGTGCATGCGTGCACAGGGTCCTACTGGAGTTCCCAGGACATGTAAGTGCCAGGTTCAAACATACCTCGTTGCATGATTAGAGCTTTGCTTTGGGAAGCAGCAAGATGCATATAATGCACATTCATTTATCCCTCTCTGTCATCTTCGCAAGAAAAAATGGATGGAAAAGGGTTGCAATGATTTTTTCCACACCTCTTTGCAGCACGGACACTTCTCCGCACATACCTAGCCAACGTGATCAGATAATGTCCCCTTTATAACTGATTTGGGAGATCGAGACCTCATCGTATCTCCACAAAGGTGATGGGGGAGCAATCAACACTCCCTGGGCTGCACAAGTCAACATGGCATCCAGCACGGGCAGGCAAAGCCAGATTGCTGTTGCAGGCGCCGTTATTTCCTTTTGTTGTATAACAAGGCATGAGTGATATTGGTCGGGGTGCTCACAAGCCAAGAAAAAAGAAGGCCAATTTTTCATGAGGAAATTGAAGTGCTGATGCAGAACTAACCCTCACGGTTTGTTGTTATTTAATGAAGAAGCGGGAAGTGGGGGATTTTGGCAAAACTTGGTGTGTAAGCATAACAATCGTACTGACATTATTTAACACACAATGGAGTAACAAAGGCACTTAAACGCTATGATTAAGAAAGGCACTAAGATTCTTGAATACCAACTGAAAGCAAAAAATGTGCCTGGTGTTCTTGGACTCCAGATAGAAATATGTTCATTTTACTCCTTCATTCCATTTTTCCAAAACTACAGTAGAATCCTAGAATGACTCCAGCAAAATCACTGGAATTAGCTCCTTTTGATGATATCCTGCATTGGAGTCTCTGGACATTGTTATCAGCTTCAGCTTTTTACATATTTTTCTTTATTGTTAGGCAATTGCAAGTGTATATATTACATTAAAAATGCTTATGTTCATTTCCCATCCCATTTATTTTTTTCTGAGAACAGTGTCAGATTCTGAAGGCCTGTACAATGTACAGGAGAGATATATGTCTCTGTGAAACAGCAGGATAATATTAGGCAAACTGAGACTTGAGAATAATTTGCCATAAAGTATTTTACCCGGCATTATAACAACCTCTTAATGTGTAGGATTCTCTGGACTTGCAATATTTTTATAAGAAGTTCTGTTTTAAAAAAGAAAAAGGGTGGAGGGATCAAAAATACTATATTGTAGCTTTCCTTTAATTTTCTGTACATTTTCAAATATGAAAAAGGATACAATTACGGTTATGCTGGATGAGCCTGAACCAGCTTGGCTTTGGGACAGGAGAGATGCACCTTCTTTATGCTGAACCCATTTCCTGGCTGCCATGAGAGCAGCCTTTTGCTGCTGCAGACCGTGAGTAGAGAATGGGAGACCCAAGAAAGCTCCAAAACGCTGTGTGTGGGATTTTACCGGTCCAGTCGGTAAACCATGGTGCCAAGGGTGTAATGTCGTATCATAACCATCTGTTGTCAAAGGCCGCTGTCCCAGTGGTACCTGGACACCGCTCACCCTCGTCATCATGGCAGCAGCGTGTCACCATGGTGTCTGGATGGCTACCAGGAGATGGAGCACAAGGGGGAGGTGGCAAAAGTGCAAGTAGCACAAGACGGCCCTTGAATTGTGGAGACCTTCTCCATTGCTATGCTGTTTGGTGCTCAGCACAAAAAGGGTTTCCATGTTAGCCTCTGCATAATTGAGGCTGGCATAGCTGTTCCAGGGCTGTAAGCTCCCTGGACTGCCTGAGACTGGTAACAACCGGCCAACTCTCACAGTTTTAGTGTGAAATTCATGGTGACTGAAAGTTTTTCATGGTCACCACTATCAAATTTTGTTTAGATTTTGCATTTGCCCACAGTGGTTATAATGATGTGAGGCTTTTTGGTTTTTGTTTATTCAGTAGGACTGAAGCTGGTAGAGCTACAATTTTTCTTTAACCGCCATGTGTAAAATATGAGGCTGATCCTTGCGGAGGTGTCCTCCATCTGCCCCTTTCCCATTATTTGAAATGCGATGGAAGCCGTAGGACTTTCAGGGAAGAAAGCTTTTCCAGTAGCTAGGGAATAGGACAGAAATCAGGGAAAGGAATATGTGACTTAAGAATGAAATTGAGTTTGACAGAAATTCTGAAAATATCAAAAGCGATGGAACTGGGAGTAAATAATATCCTGTGGACTGTGAGCAGCAGGAGAGGTGAAAAGTGATTCAAGGCACTGAAAAAGAATGGGAGGACAGGAATTGAACATGAGTGACAGGAAACTGCGGTGACAAGGTTGCACCCGTGGCAGTGGGAGAGGGGATCTGCAACAGAAGGAACGGCAGCTCGCGGCATCCCGTGTACAGAGGAAAGTAAACAGAGACTTGCAAGACTAGCCAATAAGGGTGAATTTCAGACTTGAAATGAAAACACACAAATCATATTTATTAAAAGCTAGCAACTAATGATTTTTCAAGTCATATATGAACTCATTTTCTAGAGGAGGGAAGAGGTTTAAAGGGTAAAATAGTTTAAAACACTGAACAGATCAATAAATATGGATACTTCAAATACTGTTAATAGCATCTGAGCGATTCTCCATCTGAAGAGCTTTTGACTTTAAACTGGTAAATAACACGGATTCCAACCACTCTGACCACTTCCTGTGGGGATAATCTGCTGGTCAATAAAGGCATAAAGTTAGGGACTACTTGGTTCCTTATTATGCAGAATTAAAGATTAAGCTTGACTCAGTATTTGATGAGACCAGGAGTAAGCAGAGCCATGAACAAGCAAAGCAACTTCTGTATCACAGCAGCACACCACTTACCAAGAGAGGAAACGCTTTCTGTATTCTTCTTTTTTTCCCTTCCTCCCTCTCTTTGGTTGCTACCAATATCGACTTTGTTGTAGCCTGCATGAGCTTCTACATACCTTCTCTGTTTGCCTTGTTAGTGACTGGGAGAAGTACTGAGAGAGATGACCTGAAATCAGGAAAGTGAGCCAGAAATGACAAGTTTTCTAATGTTACCAGTCCTGCTATATATAATATAATATATATATATATATATATATGAAATATATATAATATAATATAGTGAATGTGAAGACTGACATGCTTAGGTTTGATATTTTTATTTTACTTTACTTTTAATATCCATATTTAAAAACAAAACCAACCAACCGACAAAACAAAATAAAAACCACTTCACCTTGGGCTAGCAGCAGACAGGAAGAACAGGTGTGATGTCTAATCCCATTTAGGACCAAGATGACTGTTGAAGCAGTAGGGACTGCAAGGGAATGACCGAAATTTTGCTGAATAAATCACAGCCGACTATGAAATTATGCAGTGTTAGGACAGACCAATGATGCTTGGGAGGAGAGTGATCTTGCAAGGCGGGACAAGAAGAGCATTTGGGAAGTGAGGTATTGCTGGGTGGGCTCCTGGGGTTGAAAAAGTAGAGGAGACCAAGCAGATAGCAGATAGACTGAGCTATCAAAAGGCAGTTGAGATGAGGAAGTTAAAATTTCCAGAGTTATCAGAGGGACAAATCATAAAGACTTCAGAGGAGAGAGAGAGGGGGGAGAAGTCTGCAGAAAGGACTTAGAAGAGACAGAGGGCAGAAGGAAGGGGAAGCAATGGAAAGCCAGAGAGAAGAACAGAGGAGAGTCTCAGAAAGAGGTTAGATGTGGAGAAAGATCATGAGAACAGTGCACAAAGTTGTAGGAAAATGACAATATCTGATGGAAAAAATCTTCTGGCTAAAACATCAGGCTTAGATTCATCTAACCCTGTTAAATGAGATATTAAATGGTTGTCACGTAGCATACATTGAAGTGGCTGCATTTGTCACACCTGCTCAGAAAATCTTTATTGCCAAAACAGATTCCAGCCTTTTTTTTTTTTCTCCCCCTTCTTTTTCCAGTGCTACTGAATTCCCAGGGACAGAGGCATTGTTATCTGTGATTAGAGAAGAGGCTATGCCTGTAGTCCTTGCAACACTTATCTGCTTTGACATCCTAAATGAATAACTTGTTCCTTTCACAGTTCTTATCAGTTGGGGCTACTTTTGAAGGCCACTTTGAAACTCCAGCTATGGAGCATCAAGCTGTTGCCCAGGGCAAGGTGCGTGAGCACACAAAATCCAAGATGTTACGTTCAAGTCTTCGCTTTCTTAAGGATGTCACTTCAAGGTGATGATTATGGCTTTTAAAAGTGGAATATTTCTGAAAATGAGTTATTTTAGAGATATTCTGTCATGTCAGCTAACCTTGGCAAAGAACAATCTGCCGTCTCCAGGACAGCTTGAAAGGCTCTCTCATGACTAGTCAGAATTTGTGTTCCTTGTCAAACACCAGAGCTGACACCTCTAAGGCATGCAGGAAGATATATTTAATCATCTGCCTTTTCATTTGATCTTGAGTTCTTTTTTGATATTTATAATCCTGAAATGCTCACTTGAGAAGCTCTGACAGGTCTGGAACAAAATTAAGAAATTCTGCCTCTCCAATTCTCATTCTAACAAACACCTGTTATAAGAAAATAAATCGAGCCGTATGCCAGTGTTCTCCATTTGTTTCTCGTGCTCAGTTTCAGGTAATCCAAATAGATCTCTTCTTCCACCTGCTTCTAGGTCTTATCTTTCTGCATTTTAACATTTCCCACATTTCCCATTCTAGAATCATCCTTTCCCTCCCCTCTGTGACAAATACAAACAAGAAACTGTTGAGCAGAATTGAAACATGAAGAAAAAAAAGCTGTTTTCATTCTCTTGTTGAAATACCTTCCATTTCCTCCAAACTCTCTAGATTTCCTTTAGCATACAGGCTATCAGGATTTCTTTTCCATTCAGCGTATTAACTTTGTTTTTTCGTATGTTATCATTATTTTTACCAGCATGTATAACGCACGTTTCCCGTTTTATGATGGCAGTAAATATAAATGCAGAAATTATACACTCAGACGAATTAAGAAAAATAAACCCTAGCAGGTCCTGAACCAGCCAGTAATCATTCCTACATATCGTCTATTATAGCCCTGTGTACCCGCAGTACATTTCCACATCACACAGGTGGAAGTGTGAAGCTGAGGCTCATTTAACAGTATGAATTTTCCCAATGTATCACAATTACAGGAACACCTGTGCTTCATAACTTTCCGCTGATCCACTGTGAAAATTCACAGTGTGTTTAGTAACCGAACCATCAATATGCTTTGCCTCCTACAGCGTGTGGATTGGGACGACCATTTTAGTTCCTCCTTTTTTTTAAAAAAACAAAAACAAAAACAAAAAAACCCAGAAAATTTAGCTGATGCTTGTGTGGGCTGTGTTCATTCTTCCCCACCATGGTTGATCTTTATTGTGGAGAATCCTCAGGCTGTCTTCACCAAATCTCGGCAGACCCCAGTTTGGGAAGTGCAACACCTTTATGTTTTTTTACTTGCTTTCACTGCCTGAGCTAAGGCAGTTCATGACTCATTGCTTTCTCGAATATGCATCAAATTGATGTCTTGTATGTCAGGCACTTTTAACAGACACTCCGCACAGCTCTGCTAGACTGTCCTGCAGAGCTGCCCCAGCCCTGAGCCAAGGGATCATCTTGGTCCGTTCTTGGCATGGTTTGTGCCTGCGTGATCTGCTTAGCTTGGTTTGCCTAATTTCTGCCAGCCTACCTAAGTTTCCTCTATTGATGGGAAAAAATTAATAAATGGCAATATGAGAGAAGACTATTATTTTATCCAGTCTACTAAGATATCATCGTGGCATAAGAGTATTTGAGGTATTGCTTGAGTAGAAGGGATTTTGGTGAAAAGTTTTACATGGATCTCTCCCCAATATAATCCCAGCTATTCTCCTAATTTCTGTTTATAATATATTATAATTTGCTCTGTGTGTTGTGCCGTTGCCCAGAAGGGAGTCTGAGGCTTGGGAGGTGGGTTTCTATCATGACTATCACCCAGCACTGGAGGAAGGTGTCTTTAGTGATGCAGAGATGTTGCTGAATGGTTTGAACTGTTGTGGTGACATGCAGGCAGCGGCAGGTACAATGAGGATGGAATCTGGCTATGATCAGTTCAAACCGTAAATTGGCAAGGTGGAGGTAAAAAAAATTCCACTCACTATTTTGAGTTTAGGAGGAGAATGGACTTTGTGGTCCCATTTAAGTGATCTCTGAAGCATCTGGGCAGCGTGGCCCAAACTCTTTGTCCTTCAGTTACCACACCAAGAGGTCAGCTGAAGATGGCTGTGTCTCCTGTCTCACCTACACAGCCAGGTTTCCCATTCATGGAAACAGGCTCTCTGGAGAAGGAAGAAGAAAAGTTCATATCTGTTTCTTGTCCCTTGATGGAGTCAAGATATGTCTAGGAGACTAAAGTCTTGGACATGCTCTCAAGCCCTCCAGTTTAAAGATAACCTAGATTAATTACATCAGTTTTCAAAAAGAATTGGATTTTTGTGTCTTTTCTGATGTGCCACTCTTGAAAAGAAATCTTAGGTCTATGCATCACTTGAAAGTTTGTGATATTGGGTTAAAAAATCCCCTTGAGAGTTGGCACATTTATATTTCTATGCTCTTTGTGAATTGTTACTAGTATTTGTGTTGTGCCTCTACTTTTCTCACTGTTTCTTCCAGATAGAAGCCCATCTTTTCATTTAACCCATTGACAAATTCCCATGATATACACATTTTGATGAGCCAAACTCTCTGCCTTTCCTTCCCTAGTGTCAGTGAGGTTTCTATCATCATCAGGACCGTGGACTCCTGAGTTATTTTTCTGGATCATTTCTAGATGTCCATGTATGTTTCTGTCCTTGAATTAACTTGGGAAGAGGTGGGTGCCCCTGTTTTTACTGTCTCTGTGAGGTAGAATCATATATATGATGTGTCACAGGTGTGTGGAGAGGTCTTCAAATTATCGTGTTTTGAGGTCCTTGGATTAAATGCTATGTGAGTGAAAAATAGTTGAAAGTCATTTTAGTGTCCCAGTGGGTCTGCCATTCTTTTCTGCTCCCAGAAAGAGATTTGCTGTCTGCAAATCTCATGTTTCCAGAATTAGATTAGGAGTGTCAGATGCGCATTCTTGGGGCTTTCTGACCCAGATTAACCCTGGAGCACAAAAATTTGATCGTGTAGTTGTAGTACCAGAAAAAAAAAATATATATGCACCATGGTCTACCACTGAATATAGGAGGCTTTTATTTAGCATAGTGAAGGAACTGTGTTGAATGTATCTATAAAGATAAATGTGAGAGACTGTGCTACAAAGATAGACTTTGTGGTCAGGGTCAGCAAAAAGAATTGGAATTCAGGGTAAAATCATTGATCTGAAGACCAGGGAGATTTGTGGGGAAAAATTAATATTGTTTTTTAAGGAAAAAAGGACCTTTCTGATTACAGTGGTACAAGATGTTAACTGGAAACTCTAGTAAGGAGGAGATGCACCAAATGTATAAAAGGTATTTTATAACACGATTGTCCACTTACTAAGTTGCTAGTGGAAGAAGATGTGAAAGTCTAAGAGAGAGGATGAGTAGGTATCCCATGTCTGAGCCATGATAAGGTCTGCTGGTCCTGCAAGCCATGAATAGAGGTTTGTCCTGTTTCTTGTCTGTGCTTGGACCAGTGGTTATAGAGAAGCCAAGGCAGTGGTTGACGGCAGATTGCAAAATCTGAAAGAAATAATTTCTGATTTTGTACAAGGACAAACATAGTTAAAAATGTGTCTCATAGGTATACTTGCTCTGTTCTCACCATCTGGAAATAATAATATGCATCTTCACAAGAGAGGTTTGGAGATACGGCTTTTGTTGGTTTCTTTCTTAGCAAGGGTGGGGCCATTTCTGAGATGTGGGACGATTTCACTGCCACGAAATATCTACTTCTGTAAATACATTTACAGTGGTAAATAATCAGAGCTGGATTTCCAGCAGTAGTTCACTGTTCTAATTCAACATTTCCATTAAAATTCATTTTATAAAGTCTTGTAGTTGAAGCTGCAGCTGAACGCTCAGTCAGAATGGTGAACAGTTGATTTCAGCAGTGATTTAATTCATGTCAAAGGAAGCTGAACCCGAGCATGATGTGGAAATCAGCTGCTGTTTGGACTGGCTGCTTTTTCACAAACGCACTCATGTTACTACATGTATAAAAAAAAGAAGGAAAGAAAGCAAAACAGGAGAACACTTAACGTTCCTAAAGTAGTTTCCTCAAATTTCTCTGCAAACAATGTAAAATAACAACCTAATAATTTTGTATCTTAATCATGTTCAGTAAAGAAGTCCTTTAGATAATTGGCACTGCCTCTGTACTAGGCCAAACTTTCTTTTAAGTTACAAATACTCACAAAAGGTTTACATTATAAGGAGCTGCTTTGGAGATGTGCAGATTTAGTTTGTAAGTACAAAGTGAACATGCAAATTGCCTTATCTTGTGGGATTCACAAACAACCATCATTCAGATTGATTTAATACATAGCTTTTTATCTTTAAAAGTGTTAATTAGAAAATAGGGACAGTTCTCTGAACACTTAAGAGTAATAAATAGATCAAACCAGCATCCATGCTTCTGTGATGGAACTTCTGAAGACTTTATAAAGGGATTAATACAATTGTCAAAAAGACCACAGTATACATATTTAATAGTGCTACCAAGCTACAATTACATTTTTAGGACTCTATTTGCTAAGCTTTTAAACACTCATTATCCAAAAAAAAAAAAAAAAAAAGAAAAGAAAAAAAAAAGGAGAGAGAGAAAAAAAAAGAGATTTTCAGAACTTTACCACATAACTCAAGATTGCTATGCCAGCGAGCTCAGCTCCAGGTCCAGAGTGACACAGCTGTGTCCAAGACACCCTGGCTTTCGTTTAGCATCAGAAGTTATTCAGCCGTGTGGGGAAAAAAGGCCTTGTGTGGTTTAGTTCTCTGCTTTTCTTCTGCTGCAGCGATGTGCAGGGAGAAGGGAGATGCTCCCTGTGTCTGCAAGATGCTGTTGGGGCTCCTGGTGCTCCTAATGGATCTTCTTGAGCTAGTGCATGAGTAAAATCTCACTTTTTCTAAAACTTAGAAATCTGCATGTATTTAGTCACCTCAATAGTGTTCATGCTTTCCTTTAATTCCAGTAATATATTTGGTCTGTGTATTTATTTCTACGTATTCCTATCCTTGTCCAAGTTCACACTGAATGAGATCAAAACCATCAGCTATAATCAGTTGCAAGCTGATTATTTATCAACAAGGAAAATGGGGAAAAAGGCCACTTGTCAAGCATACAATAAATAAACCAGATCTCATAAAAAGTGAGAGAAACAGGTAAGGTCTCGAAATGTACTCAGGAGGTGAATAGTGTGAAGGACCAGAGGAAGAATTAATTTCAGCACCCAAGGTCATCTACTTCTGAGAGTTTCACCTAAAATATGGGCCTCAAGGGACTTTCATGGATTCAGTGGGGCCAGACATTCACTCCATGAGAGAACAGCTGTAATACTCAACTTATTATTGTGATTTCCAAGTCATACCACTCAGCAGCATATAAAGTGCATTACAGCAATGAGATTAAAATAGTACTTTTTGTCTTTCCAGCCTAAGTAGTGGTTTTAAATGTCCAGGATTTCTTTTGCTGCTCAGTTCAATATATGTGCATACAATTACCCGTGAGCAGTGGTTTCACCACATTGTTGTTATTTGCATAAACCAGATAATAATATGATTATAAGACCTACATGTTTCGGTGGACAATTTCAGAGAGGGGAAAGCCTTGTGAAAAACTGGTTCTGTGGTGGAAGGACAGTCTCTCCATCCCCCTATTTGCCATTTTGCTGTCGGAGTGCATGAAGGCACCAGCTGCAGGAGCTGAGTCCGGCTGGGCTGATGAATCCATCATTAGAGACTGCAAGGTAAAGGGCTGAGATTTGCCTAGAGCGAGATGAGAGCGGTGGAGCAACCTGAGAAAAGAGGCCTACACACACATATATATATATATATATACACATATATATATATATATATATATATACACACACCCCTATATTTGCTCAGTCCGCTTCACATCAGATGTGCATCCTTCTCTGGAGCCTATTTGGTAAAGCCTAGATTGGTTCAAATTAGAACTAATAAATTAAGTCTTACTATGTGCTTATGCTACTACTTTGCTTTAAAACTTATACTACCTCAAGAAAATAGATGTGACCCTTGTATATCTTAATGTAAACATCTAGATATGTATAATTTGGAGAGAAGCTGAAAGCAATTAGGAGAACTGTTTATTTCTTGGATTTTAAAGGGTATCTGGCATTTTTCATGGGAAGTCGCACGTGTGTGAAGACTGTTGTTGTATTTAAGGCATTTAATATTTTATCAGAATGAAATATGCATTTAACTTCTATTGCTTGGGAAGTGTTAGAAACAGAAATGTTGGTTGGCAGTGCTTAGTTGAGCCTTGAAAATGCTCTGGAAAGGAGATTTCACAGCCTCTCTGGGCTCCTGTTCCAGCACTGCACCACTCTCCTCATGACAAAGTGTTTCCTAATGTCCAAGCTGAACCTTCCAAGTTACAAATTTTGGCCCTTGTTCTATTTACTGCCTCTGCTGAGAAGAGTTTGGTCCATCATCTTTGGAAGCAATGGTCTGAGCTACTATTGGATTTCCCCCTACTGTCCTCTTCAAGATATGAAACAGGCCCATCTTCCCCAAGATGGTCTTGTTGGTCATGTTCTTCAGGCATCTGATGACCTTAGTTGCCTCTTCTGAACATTCTCCCGTTTCTCTATGTCCCTCCTGCCCTGGGGGAGCTCAACCTGGATGGCACATACCAGGGTGGCCTCACCAGCCTGTGGAGAGGGGGATGACAACCTCCCTCCATCTGCTGCCATGCTCCTTCCTGCATACATCACTGTATCGTTTGCCCATGGGCTCCTCCTACAAAGTTAGGAGAAAGGTGAACAGGTAGAGCGGGATTTTTTTCATTAACGTTGTTAAATTTTCGGCGTTATTATGGCCCTGGGGGATAAACACCAGTTGTGCTAGGTGCTGTACAAGCACAGAAGAAAATTCAGTTGCTGTTGTGAAGAGCTCAGTCTGCACATGTCACAGGAGGCAACAGATGGTACAGGCTGACGAGATAGTATGAGAAGAAATGAGACAATATTTATAAACATGATAGACAGCAGTCTCAGTACACGAGTAGCCAAGACATTGTCAAGGTTTTTTGCAGGCGTCACAGGAGGGGTTTTGGAGCTGAGCAGAGAAGTGGTTTTGCAGCTGCTTGCAGGAAGCTGCTCCCAGATATGAGAGAGGGCGTGCTTGAGATAGAGCAGAATTTTCATTCAAATTTCAGTAATAATGGATATTCATCAAGGTGGAGCTTGATAAAGTTCTGACTGGGATTAGAGGATTGCCGGGGTTGGTGGGAGGTTGGATTCGGTGACCCAACAGGTGCCTTCATGTCCCATTTTGGTGGATGCTTTTGAGAATGAGGAGAAAATGGAGCAGGAGAGAGAAAGCATCGTGGGATAGTATTATAACTACTTATTCAGCATCAGCCACAGGCCCTGCGTGGTAGCACACGTGCCCTGGGCTTTCTGGCCATAGACCATCGGTGTCCAGCCCATCTCGGCAGAGTCATCATCACCATCTCTGTCACAGCAACTGAATAGCAGGGTGGTACTTTTAGCCATGTAAAAATGCTATGTCCGTTGTACAGTGTTGTATGTGGTTGTGATAAATGGCCTGGATTTAGGTTGTGAAAAGCAGCCTCCTAATTCTGATGTAAATGTGAATTGGGTATTATGTAGCTCTGGCTTTGGAGCTCTCTAATGTTTATTTCAAAGTAATAATAGCCTCAATAGTGTTCAAAGAGCTGTTTGGTTTGGATGTAAAATATATATTACATAAACTAGTTTCGTAGTCATCAGTATACCTAACTTTTTTCAACTGTTATGTCTGGAGTTCATTTTCTTGAGCTTTCTTTATCTCAGCTCCTGATCATTACTTTCTTTGCCAACCTGGAGCTTTGCTTTCTTTCAGATTTGTTGCGTCCATTCATACTATTGAAATGGGAGTGAAGTTTCTACCCTAACATTTATTTTATTTTTTTCTTTTTTCCCCTCTTTTTTTTTTTTTTCCTTTTTCTGTGGAGAAGGAAAAAATGGGAAAACGCAGGTAATACTACACAGAAGAGGGCGAAAGGGTCTTTTTAAAGTATGAGTTAGTTTTCCTCACTTAGGATCTTAAGTTTCTATCATATCAATATGAAATCATGTGACCTGAGATGATGTATCAGAAGCTGAAAATGCCTCATGAAAATAGAAATGCTAGCATACAGCAGAGAACTTGCTATCTGCACATTCATAACATTAACCTTTGTAGCACAAGCTCCAGCTTCCATGAGGTCTGCTTTTAATAAGACGAATCAATTCCATCCCACTTCTAAGGGCAGAAGTTGCTTGTTCATATTACTAGTCAACAACTCAACACCATTTTTACTAACACTGCAGAAAGAGAGAAACCTAGCACATCCTAATGAAAAGTGAACAATTGTTTGGAAACTTGATAATGTGCTATAATACATTAGCTGAAGAGCAGGCAGAAGCTGTGTTAAGAGAATTGACCTTTACATGCAATACCTTTTGAGAGATAGGGAGGAAGAAATACATCACTAAGAACAAGAAACAGAACAGAGGAAGGTGGCATAGGAATTTTGACAAAAAGAGAAGATTAAATAGTTTTGGGTAAGTTTTCAGATGAGAAACGCCTACCTCTGGAAGCATTTTATAACAAGAGCATTAAGCAATTCTCCCATGATAGCTACTTCATATAATAGTGTTTTATTGCTTTGCATTTGTCTAAGTATCAGAATAACAGTAATGTTTCACAATTACATAATGCTTTTTTGCTTTTAATCTCACAATAAATAAAAGGTTGGTGAATATTACGGGACTTTCGGCTGACTTCAGAGGGCTTTGAGTTTCCTATCACTCCTTTTCACAAATCTCCTCTATTCGTTTGCCCTTGTCTTCAGATACTTTGCCCACCTTTCAAACAGTCAGAACAAATGACATCAGAGTTAGCAAAGACCAGTGAATAACACTAAGTGATACCTAAATTAGTTAATAAACCTTTTTAAGCTCCTTTGTCACCCAGGAAACCAAACTGGAAACTGAACAGTAGGTGACTCAGGTAATTTCAGAACTCAAGGTTCATTTAATTGATGTAACTGCAGAAACAAGTAATACAGTCATCACTGATGCCTTGTTAAATTTTATATTTAATGCAGTTTATTGTACAGCATCCTCTTATTTTCAATTTCCAGCTTATCACGTGTTCTTGTGTTAGAAACGCATTTCCTGCATTGTTGCCATTGCTGTGGGAAGCTGGTGGTGTTGATGGTCAGGTGGTTTGCACTAGGAATGGAGTGGTGTGCTTGAGCTCGCCTTGAACTTCCTTCGCTAATGTTGTGTATGGGTTCACGGAGCAGAGGGAGAAGGCTCATGGGGACCAGTTGAGTCACGACTTGAGAGCTGATAGCTGAGATGTGATCAGAAGTAGCTCCAAAAACATGCTGGAGGAGCAGGACAGCTCTCTGCTCATTCTTAAGTCCACTGGGAATTTAAAGATGCAACCGGGATGTATCGTTGTCTTGGTTAAAGGTTTAGCGATGTGTGGCTGGAAAAGTCAACATTCAGACAAGCATTTTAGTCATACAGTCAAGAAAAAAAATAGTTGGGAATGTTGATATCTGCTTTATTGTTACTAGGTTTCAGAGTTAATATCAAGAAAGATAAATATGCCGTTCCACCCGACAATCTGCCAGGCCAGCCTTTTTTGCAAGATGATGGAGACAGTACTTTTTCATATCTACATGTACCACTAGCAGGGTCTGCAGCTTAATGCTTTTAAGAGAAGTGAAGTTTCTAATTTATAATCCTCCTGCAAACTTCTGCAGCAAATTCCAGGTTCATGGAGCTGCAGAATTCACAGGGGCCCACACAGTTTTAGGTCACTTAGTTCGGGAAGGATTTAACTCCACGGAGTGTGGGTAACCATATCTAGTTACATTTCATGATGCCTCCCTGTCTGATTTTTGGTTCCTGCACTGGTGAATATGACATTTTTGGGTCCATTCAGACCTGAAACTCAGGGAATGTGAACCCAAAAGCTGAAGAATTTGTTTGTGCCGTCCTCCCTACAGTGAAACTGCTGCTGAGCGTGTGTGGCCAAAACAGCCTTCTCCTTCCAGTTCATCAAGGACAACCTGTCCTAGTGCCATGCCAACATTTCTTGCTTTCCATCGCATCTCTTGGGTAAGCCCCATAAGCAGTGACCTTGTGACTAAATGCCTGCCAGATCTTCTTTGTGGCAAAAACAGCTGCTACTCTTGGCACATTCAAACGCCTGTTCAAATTTTAGGAACTCTATGAGGTGTTCATTTTATTTTCCTTTAACATTCCTCTGATAAGGAGAAAGACCATGGAATTACAAAATATAACTGGAGACACTGGTGGGAATTAGCTGCTTTTGCAGCGTGGCCCGTCATTCTGCATGCCTTCCTCATCTGTGATATTTTCTTTTAAAATATAAATGTCACCATTCATGTCACCAGGAATTAATCCATTATAGTTAAAATGCAATTGGAAATTACAGTCAATGGATCTGTAATGCTCTGCCTTTACACTTGTCTTTTTGATACCAGCTCATGACTTCAAGGTCTGGAAGTATTAAGGGCCAAACCTTAAAATATGTATTTAGACTTGTTAATATCATACATAGGCGAGTAGTGGGATTTTCAAAAGGGCAAATGTACAGGTAATATTCTGTACTGATGCGTTTTGAAGTAGCTATGGGGGTTTTGGATAGTTCACAATAGTAGACAAAACTTTTTAGCTCCTGCCCAGGACAGACTGTTTGGATTTATCTTATTTGATTCCTGGCAATGAGAGATTTGAAAATCATACTTGGTGCCTTTCTGGCACCTAAATGTACTGAAAAATATGGTACCAGTTTCTTAAAATTTTATTTGGGGAAAGGCATCAAGTCACTTTTATAATAGATACTTTTGAGTGTGTGTAAACACCTCTAAACCCTGCCTTGCACCTGGATATCTGATATTTGGGAGTCAACAAAAGATCGCCAACCCGCTTTGGTGAAACAGGATCAGTGGGCAGCCAACACCAATACATTTACAACATGAATTAGGATAAAGAATCTCTGGACAGACAGGTTTGGATATGAAGATGGATGAATCTCCCACTTCCAGTTACAGGTGCTGTGTCTGATTTTTTTATCCATGTACCACCGTAGAGATTCCCCATACAGAACATTTAATATGGTGCATGGACAACTTCTTTCTTAGTGAGGGGCTATCTGTAGTCTGCAGGTGTCAAAACTGGATTTGCCCTTCTGGAACACAACCTATACAATGCATAACTAATTATAAATTAAACCTTTGGCAAAACAGCAATTTCACAGGCTATATGATTTTTGGTTTGCTTCTAGACGGCCGCTTAGAGACACTTGTTGAGGAATGTTATGACTTTGGTGTGGGCCAGCAATGGACATGTCTTTGATATTAATATTATTTAACATAATGTAATTACACTAATGCTGGCTAAGTGAATTCCTGTTGAAAACTCGTATTGATTGTTAATAGTAAAGCTGCAGCCTTTTAACACCAACTGTTGATTCATTGTCTATGGAAACTAGGAGTCTTAAGGGCAAGGATAATTTATACTTGCCAAATCACTGAGAGAAAATTCCAAGTACATTGAAATTTGCATATTCAGAAGTATAAAGGATAATTAGAGATAGGCTAAATATTTGCCCATTTCTCTGTTTTAAATCACAGACTTGGAATGAACTGGCTGGCTCAAGATTTTCTGATTGGAAGCAAATTATAAAAAGAAACTCAGTCCGCCTCAAGTCACGATAAAATATTTTATGGTCTCATAACATCTCAAGTTTGAGGAGGGAAAAAACAGAACACAAAACCCCCCTAACTCTGAGAGTCATACTGGTTCACAACCTCGCAAAAGGTTCCCCAGCTGCGTTTCTAAGTCAATAAACTGAAAGTATCTTATGAAGAAGTTCTATTGGACTTAGCAGAATGAAAACTATACAATTCTATTGATATTAACAGGGTTCTGTTACTCTAGAATTTCTTCGGGATCTCACAGTATAAAAGTTGACTGAGAGTTCTCTCTCTCTAGTTTTGCACCAGCCTGCAGGGCTCTGAAACAGAGATAAAGTTCTCTGCTAAAACCCATGGGATGGGGAAAAGCATGAAGAAAGCCTGTATTTGTTAATTCAGCTGATCTTTTTGATAAGAGCTTAGAAAAAATAAATAATGAAATATGCATTTCATGTCAGTGAATAAGAATTAGGACAAGAAAGTTTATTTAAAAGCAAATATCCTTTTTTTTTTTTTGTTAGGTACGTCAATGTTTGAATGGCTCATAGAACAAAAACCTAATTATTCATCCAGATACTTCAGCACCTGAGTAGCCCTATGTACCTGTGTTGCCTCACTGAAATAATGTGAAAGTGCAGTTTGTAAATGCCCTGAATAGATCCTTTAGTCTGTAAGATTTTTCTAGTAAAAACAATGGATGAAAATATAAAATTGCTGTAATGTCATTATGCTGCATGCTATGGGGCTGTTGTTTCTCTCACCATTGTCTGGCTTAATTCTAGATGACCAGTGTAAGATTCACCTTTGAAAGTGTAGAATAATGGGGTTTTTTTGTTTGTTTGTTCTAGTTTCATTAATTTGTGGATTAACCAAGGAGAAGAAGCAATTGCACTCGTATCCCCTTCAAGTGACATTTGGTTCCTTCTATTTTTCTTCATTTCCCTAATATTTGCTGTTCTTTATACATTCCTTCGCTTGCCTTTTCTTTTCTCATTTCTCAGCCTCCTCTTCTCTCCCAGGACCGCAGTTTGACACCCTTAAGCAGTGAATTGGTCTTTGCTTACTGTAGTACTCACATCAATCTTGTGGTTGTGGCTGTGGCCCTTATTCCTCATTCCATAACAGTTTCTCTTCCTCCCCCAACTCTCCTCTTTTATCTGTCTTTTAGGAGAATAATGTCTTTCAAAACTTCTGTGAGTGGGAATAGCAGTGTCTGTGAATATTTATTTGCTGTATAAATACTCCAAAGGTTTTTCTTCATAGTGGCCACCCACGTTGCTGCATGTTCTCAGAACATCTCGTGTTATTTTTTTCTGTGCAATGAAACATCAAGTGTTTTGCTAATTTCGTTAGGTAAAGATATGCTCTGGGTGCTGAGATTTTCATCTGCATTGGGTAAAATTGAAAAAGAAAACTCAAGTGTCTTCTGTGTCACCTGAAAGCAGAAGGAGAGCGCTTCACTTCTTGACCTCTAATTTCTCTCACCCAAATTGTGCAAATCCTGTGCAACATCTGTATTGGCTACTCTTTGTGTAAGGATGGAAGATGTTTTTCTTTTTCCCATACCGGCTCTGAGCTGCCATATATTTTGAGTGAACTTTCAAGAGGTCCTTCTGAGAGGATTTGCAGGAGGCAACTTTGATCATGGACTGCACTTCTCACTTAGAGATGTGGTTTTTCAGCTTTCCACTGTGTAGTTTTGGTCTTCCCACATGGTGTAAACGATTTGGAGTGAGACTGAGAAATCTGCCAGTAACTTTATCTTCCTTGGCTCTTCTCCGCGGAAGTGTATAGGTACAAACTCCTCTTTAAGCACGTGAGGATTGGTAAATTCAGTGGGACTATTCATATGCTTAAAATTAAGCTCTGTCTACTTAAGGGCTCGAGCGATGCCTTACATCTGGCTTTCAGCCAGCATCCTGAATATTGTTCATTGATCCTGTCACTGGAACCTCGCCACAAAAATGGTTCCAGTTGTTTTTAATGGATTTCCTACAAAGAAACTGAGAAACCCATTCAAAATAACATTCAGTCATTTGACACTTTGCTGTCTGCTTTGTACTAATGAACTCCTGTGTTTAATTCGGTCTTGTTAGGACGCAGTGCCTCCTGAAACCTGAAGTTTGATAGAGATGAAGCAATTTTATTGGTGTAACCGTGAGCAGGAAGTTATCATCCATCTCATCTTCTTCAAGCATAACTTACAAGGTCTTTCTAATCTGATCAGCTTTCTTGAACACAGTATGTTGATGACTTGCTTCAAGTCATTCATGTGGAGATATTATACCTACTACATATGATAAAACAATATAATGCAGATCAACTGCTTATAATCTAATTAGTTCGGTCTTTTCATTTACAGTTATGCCCTGAGTACAGCTGTGCAAAATTCACATAATTTGTTTCACAGAATTTTACACATTTTTCTTTTTGTTTTGTTTAGCTTTATAACTCCAAGATTTCAGCTTTATTTGCAGCTTCAGTGAAATTGCTAGTCCCACCTCCAAAGCATATGAAATCAGATATATCTTTTTTTCTAAGTCTGAACTATTTTCAGGGAGTAAATGAATCCATTTGAAGTCGAAACTTAAAGTAAATTCTTTGCTGCAAGTTTTCAGGAAAAAATGCCAAGTCGTTTGAGTTTCACTCCAGATGTTGCAGGTACTTTCAGTTATGAATGGATCTGATTCAAAACTGTTGGGTCAGTGTTTTTCATGAATTATCAAGTTCAGCAATGCCAGTACATTACAGATTGAGACCTTTCTTGGTTCAAGTGTTGTAGCCTGTGATGAGTTCATCTGTGATACATCAGAGTAAAAGTAGGATGTGTCCTTTTCCCCCCTTTGGTTGTAGGGATTTAAAAACATAAAAAATATTCACATATAATTTGTAATTATTTTTACTTCCATAGATCTTGGTACAAAATCCTATCGATGCATGACCATGTCTTCATATTGAAATATGCAGAGTACCCGTGGGGGGGACTCCAAGAAAGACACTCAGCTTTCCGCTGTGGATGTCTCTGTGAAAAGACTTCGGATAAATTAAAAACTACCTATTACAAAGGAATTCCTTTTTGGACAACTCCAAATACACAAATTCTTCTCAGCTACTTTTGGATTTCCACAAGCGAGTCCAAAAGAGAGAATTACCAAATTCTGTTTGCATATAGGACAATGTCGAAGTCCACTTTTGCATCATTCCTATCATGAGCTAAATCCAATTAACTTCAGTTGATTTGTCTAGTTTTTACATTGATAGAGAATATCATTAATTTTTAGTAAATCTCTCTATATGTAAATGAATGACTAGAAGATTGGGCCTAAATTTCTTTCTAGAGTGCATGAAGGGTGCGTTTGTTCATCATGTTTCCATATATCTTTGACAGGGAACAGTTTGGCTAAATTTAAAGGGTAATAAGCATATTGTAGCAGAATAAATTGTTTTACTTAGGTTTCAGATCTAAAAGTGGGTATTTTACAATCCATGTATTTTTATCTGATGCTTGAATAACATAACTCGTATTACTTTTATCCTTCCTTGAAGTGAATGCTTTGAAAATAATATGTTGGCAAATGGTTTCCTTTTTTTTTTTCCTTTCCTTTTTACCTTGTACTCCCTGTCCTTTCTATCTGCTAAGTACGTAACAAGCAGAACTAGAGTATTGCCAAGACTTGCATAAACAGTATCTATGGCATTTGATTTAATTTCTTAGGAAAATGGGAACTAATTTTTAAAATAGATATTGCAGTCAGGGCATGTGTTTTATTGCATGGCACCGATATTAAGATATAGATATTTGAAACCTCAAACTAACAATGCTTTACTATTTTTTTTAATGTATTAGTACTGGTGGTAGATTGCATTAACATTGTCAATATCATTTATTTAGGATTTGTCAAACGTTTGCTTTAGCTATTAACATCAGAATAGGCATGCGTATATTTTATTTACATTAACAATATATTCAACCTAGTTGTTATTGCAATGTATTGATCTGGTTTCTGGAGCTTACTTGGATTGCTGGAAGGACTCTGCTTTTGTTTGAATTTTCCATAGCTTTAGCTATGTTCACAATTTTATGGTGACTCCTAATCCAACAGTGGGCTGAATGTATATCAACTTATTCATATATGCAAGTGTTATATCCTACTTGCTGTCTTTTTTTTTGCAGTAATTTGTTGAAAGCTTGCAGTTAGGTTGTATGTAACCTTTAGTTCAGCTATTGTTAGCACTTTTGTTTGCTAGTAAAGGGTTCTGAATTTTCAGTAGTACACATACTCCTAATAGGGAGACTTAATTATCCACCTAGTACTTCAGAGCTCTCATTGACATCTGAGTTATACACACTTCTTATGTACTGTGTAACCTTCAACTCCCAGTCAACAGGCTACGGTGTGCTTCATAGGATAGAAAGAGCATTTATATATATATATATAAATATTATTAGCATTATTATGGCTACAAGGACATATTTAAGAGGATCTTTATATGTTATACTTGCTTTTCTCCCTCGCTTTCCCTTTTGCTCTTTCTCTGTGTTTCAACTGCCTGTTTTATTCATGCCACTAAATCACATCGGGGTAAATTAATCGTGTCGCTTTTAGTTTAAATAATAAAGAGCAGCTACTTATCCTTGCCCGGTATATTTGGTAGTGGACTAATTTTAATCCCACCGTCGCATTCAGTGAGCAATTTTGTTTTCCAGATTGAGGTGGGAGGTGTATGTGAGGTTATAATTCCAGAAGTTTTGGGCTGCCCAGGTCAGGACACAGCTGACTAATGGAAAGGTATCTGC
>NC_088250.1:38052500-38097500 GCF_036013445.1 Caloenas nicobarica | reverse complement strand
TGAGAAGAGGGACACTGGCTGCTCCAGCCTAAATGGGGCTGTGGATACCTGTGCAGGCACTTGGCTGCAGATGTGTGATGT
The DNA here is from genome assembly GCF_036013445.1 of Caloenas nicobarica. Classification (NCBI taxonomy): domain Eukaryota; kingdom Metazoa; phylum Chordata; class Aves; order Columbiformes; family Columbidae; genus Caloenas; species Caloenas nicobarica. Next base: position 38,097,419 of record NC_088250.1, on the reverse strand, counting down.
GAGGAACTCCGGTTACAGCTCCTGGGGCTGCGGAACAGGTTCTGCTCCTCTTACTCTAAACTCCACCACTAAACTCACCTCTGTGCATCAGCAAGTCCCATTAAGCTGCAGTCTTGGTGCTCACACTGCAGCTCAGTGAAAAGCATTCGGCAAGACCAGGGAAAGCTTTGGGGGTACCCTAGTGAAGGTCCTAAAAGAAATGTGTCTGTCTGTTCAAAGCTGCATGCACGTAAATATGAATCATAGAATGGTTTGGGTTGGAAGGGACCTTCAAATCCCACCCGGTGCCCCCCCTGCCATGAGCAGGGACATCTGCACCAGCTCAGGTTGCTCAGAGCCCCGTCCAGCCTGGCCTGGGATGTCTCCAGGGATGGTTCAGCCACCACCTCTCTGGCCAACCTGGGCCAGGGTTTTACCACTCTCAGTGTAAAAAATTTCTTCCTCACGTCTAGTTCTCCTGTGCCTGGAGCACATAACAAATTTTGTGATGTATCCTTTGTTTTCCTACCCTGCAGTAAGTCAGCTGTGGTTGTATCTTCACCAGACTCTGTGAAACTGCAATGTCTCAGAGGAAGACATGTAGATCCCAGACAGTTGTATAAGAGTGTGGCTTCTCGCCTTTGTAGATTCTTTGGAGTCATTACTGTAGTGGGGCTGAACAACAGTGACTTAGAGAAATGAAGACTGGGAATTCTCCACTGTGCTGTTCAGTTTTTGAACTTCCTCTGCCTGGAAAATTTCATTTAGGGCAAGAAGTTCTTCCTCCTCAGCCTCTTTTGTCCTGAATATATTGCCAGACATAAGCTGGGCATGGGGCTAAAGTTTTGTCCATATATCTTATTTCCTTAAAATATGTGACTGGTAGAAGAAAATATGCGGTAGAATCAGAACAAAACGATTTAGTATTTATTGGACAGCATCATTCAAAAGTGAAAAATGTTGAGAAGGTGCAGACAGATGTGGTGTGACCTAGCACGTTTACGGTACTATTTTCTGCGGTACCAAATGCTCTAAGTCCTCCGGCTCCTGAAATGAGCATTATTTAGTCACATGGGAAATCCTACTGAAATCTGTGAGGTTATTTCTGAAATGAAAATCAGACACATGACTGCAAAGCGTGCTGAACTATGACCTCAGTCTTGAATGACATGTACATTATTATTAATAGGGTTTGTTTTCTGTTCTTATATAAGGAGCAAGGCCCTTACATCCCTGGCGTGATGGTGATGACAGCAGTGGTAGGGTACCAGTGGCTTGTACTGATGAAACAAAATTGCGTCTGGAATCTTTGAACTGAAAATTGGTACAGAAAGCCGTAACTTGGTCTGGAAAATAAATGAAAATAAGTTGTTGTAGGTGTATTAGTTGTAATTTAAATCTACTTTTAAAGCAGTGCACATAGTCCTGCAGGTTCTTTAGACATGAAGTCTAGATAACAGAGCAAGTTTGGAAATACAGAATTTATGGAGGCTTACAGATCTGGAATTTTGCAGATAGCCAGTTGCAGTCAGTTATCATCGTCACTCTTCTGAAAATCAGCAAGAATTGTGTTGGAGAAGGATGTGGGTTTTGTTGATTTTTTTTTTTTTCTGTCTTCTCCCACAACCTCCCTCCCCGCCCCCCCCTTTTTTTTTTCTGGCCTGTGGAACTTAACTTGAAGTAATTGTCAGATAATACTGTCGGGACAATCAATTTGGTTCTTACAGACATAACTGTGAAAAAAAACCCTTGTACTTTTCAAAATAGGTACCACACACTGCAGTCGTGCTTGGTACCTCCTTCTACAGATGCTCATGATCTTTAAAAGAAGCATTTAGGTTTTGGTTATTTAGAGATTCCTAATTTTTTTTACTTGTCTTTTAGACTTTATTTAGCTATGCAAGATATCACCATATTCAGTATTTTTTTATAATAAACATGTCTAGTCAAAGAAAGCATTAATGAAGCAATTCCCCAAATAAAACAGCCCATCATATCTGAGTTGCAGCAGAGAGAAAGTGTGGTCTTTGTAGTTTAATCAAGATCACAAGACTTGTTTTGAGCGTCTGTCATCTTTAATTTTACGGCACTTCATTTCAGAGTGGGACTGCCAGGGTCACATGCAATTAAAACACAGGCAAGATTTGTCTTGTGAAATCTTAACATAAAAAGTAATGTGTTACTCTATTTTAACTTTTCTACTGAACTCTGTGAACTCACTAATTACTTTTCCCCCTCTTGTCACCTTTTTGATATGACATGTATTTTATAAAGGAGATAGAAGTTTGGAATTTTTTTTCTATCACGCATATGATTGAGGATAACAAAATTAAACCGGAGAAAAAAGGAAATGTATTTTTCAGAAATACATTTTTAGAAATATCTGAGCTTTAGTGCTTCAGTTACAAAGGGACTGGAGGATCAAATTCTAGGAAATAACTATTAATCTGCTTAACTAGGGCAGGTAGAAGCCTAATAGCAGACCGGGGATTTTAGTGAGGCCAATCACACAGACTGGAGTTTATTCTCTTGAGTGGGGTGACAGAGGAAGGGTAAAGGAACTTTAATGTGGTGGGCCATGAGAAGCACTAAAACCCAGTATCTATGTAGCTTCTTTATAGCTTTAGCCCAGTTGTTGCATCGTAGTGATCAGTAAATTGCATGGACCCTTATTAACCTTATTGATAAGGAGCTTAGGGAAGTCCCATTCAGTCCGGAATATATTCTTCTTTTTGTTCTCCTGTCTGTCTCGGTTTGCAGTCCCAGTCTCTTTGTACAGAAATCCTTTATGTTGCACCTCAAAATTCTGTGCAAGTACTCTGCTCATTTAACTTGGAGCAAGGGAACTGTAGAGCAGAAAGGGCTGGAGTACACATGGGGCCACAGGCCTATTTAAATATAGCTGGGACACCTGGAGAATGTTTGAAAAATTTCTTTTAAAGAATCTTTTATATTGTTCTTCTTTCAATGCAGCTGGGGCTTGTGGGGATCAGGGGATTATTTTTGATACCTGTCTAAAAGAGTTATGTCTACACTGATTTCCATCCCTTGCTACTAATTAACCTTATTGTATACAGGAAACAGTCTATTTAATACCTGCATTCTTTCTGTAATGCCAAGTAAAATGAAATCTAGTGTGAAATCTAGTTAGCATTTGCCTTTTTGAAGTCATTTTTGAGTTTCCAGTCTGGGTGACTGTGACCTCAAAACTGAAAGCTATAAAAATGGTCCCAATTTCAGCTCAATGGGAGTTTCTTGAAGATTCCCCCTTCACCTGGACTTGCACGTGTAGTAAATTGCCCATCTTGGCACTTAACAGCGTTTTCTCAGGAACCATCATTTTCTGGGTCACTCGTAGCCCTGCAAAGCACATATGTTCCTGCAGTTCCTCCTAAGGAAAGGAGTCTCCTCCTTTCTGCTGGAAAGATCACACTTTGGCTGTTTTAGTGTACGGAGGCTTATAAAAATTTACATAGCTATGGCAAAACCAGATACACTGAGGAGAACAAGGAATGATGTTTTAAAAATGTCACCAAGAAATGCAGAGGATGGTGGGAACTAGGTAGGCGACTCAGATGAACTTAAACTGTAAAGTGGACGGCAAAAATGTGGATGATGCACCATAATTTAAAGGACCTTTAAAGCCTGCTGCACAACGTTGATTTTGATTGTGTCTGCTCCAAGATGCAGATACAGAAGTCATTACCATCCAGCGTTATATCCGAAAAGAATATTCACTAAAATGAATTTTTTCCTGTATTTGATGAGGAAGTGTTCCCCTGGACATCGTAAAGCTGAACCGAGCCCTGTGGCCCTGCTTTCTCCGCAGGTCCCTGACCGCATCCCTGATGAAGCAGGGACCAAAGGCAGGGTTTGACTTTTACAGGAGATTGGTCCAGTTTCTGAAAGAGGACTCGGGTCAGGTGGATGAGTCGTTCTCTTGGGGACAGGCCAGCTGCATGAGCTTGGGAGTCTTTAGCAACAAAACCCTGAAGAAAGGGCCATCTTTTAGCACTAAATGACATTTTAGTATGAAATGATGATACCAAGAACAAAGCTATTCAAAACAAAGGACTACAAGAAAAAAAAAAAAACCTACAAAAAAACCCCCTTTTTAAAGCTGACTGTGCACCAATATTGACAGCATAGATACTAAACAAAGGTTGGAATTGCTCACTTGATTTATTTGTTAGTATTAAAGCTCAGTGAAAACACCAAAGGAATAGGACATTGATATCATTAGCTATAATCTGTTTGGGAAGAATGAGAAGTATTGTTTTCATCCCTGCTGGGGCTTGTCAGAGAGCTTGGCTATTGGAAATTGTGCTTGGTAGCAGATACAGAGTCTTGAAGGCTTGAAAATACTGCATGTATGAGGGTGTCCATCCCTATGGCTAAATGGCCACAGTGAGGGTCCAAGATTCTGTTTAAGAAGCATGGAAAGTGCCCCTGGATCCCTCTGTATAACTAATCCTCAAGGAAAGGGAGGGTTTTTTTTCATTTGCTGTTTTCCTTCCATTTTCCGTATTTTATACTTATTTTGGTCACTAAAACAATGTTCATTTGTGTTTTACACCATTCTCGAGAAAATACATTTCTTGCAGCGCAGCCTTTCCGAAAACAACAGAAATAATCTGGCTTAACTATAAAAGATTTTTTTTTTAGTATTATTATTATTATTTTCTTCTGCCTTTCCTACTACGCTCCCCTGCAAAACAGCTAGAAATTTTCATTTTCAAAACATTAGTACAGCAAATTGCCATCTTTCTGTGCATGGCATTCTCTATGTACTCATCATCTGAACGATTCCGGATCACTCTCTGGCAGCGTGAGTCACAGCATGCCCTCATGCCTGCCTCTTTTTCAATTATATCTAAGAGGAAGACTGCTGGAGACCCATTTTTTCATCTTGCACAGGACCCCAAAAGTGCCAGATCTCATTTCAATATAATATTATGACAGTATGATAAAATGGTTGTTAACAGGACACTGACTAATATGATCTGTAGAGAAATGAGAGAAAAATACAAGATCGAGCAGCTTGTATTACTAATGTGCATTTTATGGACACAAAATTCCCTTTATAAACAGAGTCCTAAGATTTAGTCCTTATATCCTATGATCCTAGTTAGTGCTCTAAGATTTTCTGCGGCAATATTTAAACTTTTGCATTCTTAAATGAAGTACATGTATTTTATTTTATCATAGGGCCACCTATATCACTCCCAATTTACTAATGAAACTTGGCATTCAAATGACTCATCAGTATGTACTGCAAAGCATAAAAATAGATTTATGTGACATATGTTTCTTTACCCATAAAAACGCACCTTCATATAATCTCAGCGCTGTCTTATTCAACAAAAAGTATGTCATTTCCCTCCCCTGGCAGGTTGAGTTAAAAATGAGCTAAATGTGTGAGAAAGCCATTACCGCACTAATGAAAAGCTCGATATCGTTTGAATTTTTCATCATGGGATATTTGTTCTGTAGCACACAGCACTAATATTTACTGTCATCGGTACAGGACACACGGTAATTAAGTTACAGTCATTAACATGGTGGATGTTAAGCAAGGATGTTCCTGTGCGAGCTTGGACCTCTTTCACACATATTTCACATGAAACTGCCCTTCAACTATTTGCAGGTTTGGTTGATGAAGCAGTGGGGAGAGAAAAAGGGTTAAAAGGATTTTAGCGTCTGGTTTTCTGAAATTGGACCTTGTGTTGGCAGCTCCCTTGGCCAACGTAGTTATACGGTGGTCAGCTATCAGAAGGGACACTTTCTGCTGCTTCCTCACCGTAGGGTCGTTTGGTGATGGGTACAGCACTTTGCAGCACAAAAATCCGGCTGTAGAAGTGAGGCTGCTACTGGTGGCTGTAGTCTTTTAGAATCACAGAATCATTTTTGTTGGAAGAGACCATGAGGATCATCGAGTCCAACCATCAACCTGACTCTGGCACTAAACCATGTCCCTAAGAACCTCATCTACCTGTCTTTTAAATACCTCCAGGGTTGGTGACACCACTACTTACTTGGGGAGTCTGTTCCAATGACTGACAAACCTTTCTGGGAATAAATTTTTCCTCATATCCAATCTGAACCTCCTCTGGTGCAACCTGAGGCCATTTCCTCTCTTAGTCCAGTTTTAAGCTGGTAGCAGTTTAGCTAGGCATGCAGTTAGTCAGGGAAGACGGTCACAACTGGATTCTCTGTTTTTCAGACTTAGTGACATTATTTTTGTACAGAATGGGAGACAGACTTTTTGGTTTCATGCTGCCTCTCTAACCAGAAGGATGGTAAAAGCAATCTCAGATCCTTACTGACCGAAAGAGGACCACACAAGGGGAATCAGTTACCCCTGTGATTGCTCTCACTCTAGAAGACAGACTGAGGTTACAAAGTGATGCTTTAGCCAAAATCATTGTCCTCCTTCAGAACGTGGACAGTGGTCCCACCTGCTTCATCCATGGTGGCAGGGAGGTGCTGAGGGTGCTCTTGTTTATTCAATGCGCAGCTCAGCAAGAGACCGATGTAGCCACACAGGACAGCTGGCAACTTCCTTCCCTTCCTCCTCTTTCTTTGTTAATAACTTAAGAAGGGTCTTATGTGAAATTAATAAAATAAACGTAGGAACAGATGCAATTCTGGCTATAGTAGCATAATCCCCTCAGTTGTCCATGCAGGAGATGTGCTACGGCCAGGGTATGAGCTTCAAGGGCAGGGCTAGCTTTTTCATCAAACTCCAGCCTAATGTTTTCAGGAGACTTCTTTCCATAAGCACAGTCTCTTTGGAGGGCACCGGAAAATCTGGAATGTGCCAAATATCCCGAGTGATCCAGCTTTTTCCTGCCAAACTGTCAATCCATTTTGACAGTGTCCTCCCGCACTCCCTTTCCCCCCACCGTTTAGTGACACAGGCCACATCTGGGCTCTTTTTGACACAACCTGACCGTGGGTTCCTGGAGACAATTGTCAGACACATCTGTTATTTTGTACGTGTACCTGTGTTTTGACAACTAGGGATGGTATAAGTTTAAATAGGTAAATCAGAGACGTATTGAGAGCTGTCTAAACCTCAGGAACCTCTGGCACGTTTATGGTCGGATGAACTTCTGACAAATCCCACAACTTCCTCATCGTTAGGTGAGCACAGAAAGTCCCAAGACCTGACTGTGAGGCGTCTGTCACCCGCGCTACTGAAGTCAGCGAGTCCAAAAGAAGCAGTTTCTAATAGCAGAAGATTTGCGCCCCCCCACCACATTATGCTTGGCAAGTGGCCTGAGACAGATGCACACTTGCTTCTTAATTAGATAGCTTTTTTTTTATTTTATGTCCAGGAAGTTCTCCTGGTCCCTTCCACAGGAGAGTGGCCATAGGAAAGGCAAGAAGCACAACTTGTGACCCTGGTAGCCTTGCAAAACGCGTTCGAATTAAGGCAGAAAAAGGCATCCCAACCTGATCTACGAGTGATAGATTCCTTCTGCCCTCGGGCATGTTTGGGGTCAAATGTTCAAAATCTTTTATGAACGAATCTCCAACCATACAGATAAGAAGGGATTAAAAAAAGTTTTGCCCTTCACAAGGTAAAATCTAAAGCATGCCTGTGTAGAAACTATTTGGGATATAGCGTAGTTAAAGCCTTATGGGAATAAATAGGAGATTCTGCATCCTGGAAAGGTTTTTTAGGTAGTTTCCTGTAATACTAGACATTGCAAGGTGCCTGAGGAGAGCGTGCAGCACTGTCCTGGCTTGGTCTGCAGATCTTTGGCCATGGATCTCAAGGTTCACCTCTCTTCACTACTTGTTTCAAAGCAATGTTTTCTTAGCAAGACCCTGCTGATGATCTTAGGGGAAAATGGAATGGTTTTCTGAGGTGGAGCCTTTGTCTTTCTGTACATTTAGCAGGATCACAGATTTCTCTAGGAGCAACTGTTTCTGCAGGAAAGACTGTATTTGTACAGGCAGGCTATCCAAAAACCAGAATCTAAGTGTTTTTCCGTAATAATATGGGTCATATATATTGGCAGAAAATGGAAGAGGAAATTTTGTTTAGGCTCTTTCTGCCTTAATACATCCATCCCCCTGGTCCCTCACCCCTCTTCAATATTTCCCCAGCTTCCTTCAAGCCATTTGGGATGTTACTTGAGAAACTAGTTTACTGAGGACCTATATTCTAGGAACAGTATGGCCAAAGAGGTTCATGTTTTCTAAAATACAGGCTATGAGCAAGGAAAAATGGCAAAGAGAGTGAAAAATGAGAGCAGACTGCATCTGGAGCATTACATTACCTTGGAACTAGTCGCTTGATACGGGCTAAACCTGAGGGTCTGGACACACGCTCGGGTGGAAGGTATCTAGAGGAGCAGAGACACATTTATCTCTGTCCATTGCTGGGACTTCTACTTGATGGAGCAAGGCCGACTTAAATTAGGAGAAAAATTAGTTTCCTGTGGTAACGGCTGCTCTGTTTCTTCCAGGAAGCAGAGAAAGAGGCCCCTGTCCTCCCTCTCATTCTTTCTTACACCCTGTCCAGCAAGCATGGAGAATGGGCAACTTGTAAATCCCACGTCTTTTCCATCAATGCTTGTGCCGAGTCTGCCTAAGCCACTTAAAAGGCCCAACTATTTAATCTATTAGCTGGAACTAATGTGCTCCATGGCAGTCCCTTGAGAACTGGCAAGTCTTTGTCCCTGTGCCAGGGGCATCCTGGTGGTAGAAGAGCATCCAGGGCGGCAGAATGCAAACCTAGAAAATGCACCGGGTATCAGCTCATCTTCTTGTGTTTCAAGGAAGATAGTTTTGAATTGTCCGGTCAAGGAAATATTTTAATTTTCAATTTTTTAATTTTATTTTGTGAATATGAGAAAAATATATAAAAGCAAGTTATTAAGAAAACATCTCTATGCCCATGGGACAGAGGTCCTTCCGTATTGTTCAGATGGTATGTTTATTGTTGACATCTCTCTTTTCTCTGAGTATGTACAGAACCCTGAAATCCTTTTACATTTTTAATAAGATTATTTCTTTTTTCAATCTAGTGCAAGAAAACCGCATCTGCAATAAGCATAATACTCTCAAAAACTGCAGCATCAGAGAGAAAACATTGCCAATGTTTTTGGCTATCTGCACTTCAAAGAGACATAATGTGAAAAAGAATAGTACTGGAGTTCTCAAGAAGGTGCTTGTATTCTGCATCTTAGGGCATGTTTGTTTAAGGTAGCTGCCTTATCTTTCAGTTCTCACGTTTGAGGTGAAGCGTGTCATAAGCACAAAAGGAAATTTGGTTTGCTTTCCAACCGACAACACTCAGGAACCCCGGAAAAATCAACGTTATTGTGTTGTTTTTTCTGAACTCAAATGTCTTAGGGAGCAGGGTGATCATCAGCTCTATGTTCCTGCAGCACCGCGTGGCCTGGGGCTGTGCAGAATCTGCAAAATTGTGTTTGGCTCACAGCTAAATGTGGATCTCATACTAAAAAAAATGTATCTGTGCAGTATCACCAATGTGTTTCATCATCATTCTATGATGAGGTAACCTTAGACTGCAGCTGCCTTGAGGGCTGATTCACCGTGTGGGATGCTAGTGCATCTCGTAGGAAATTCCAGGTCCATGTTCCCAAGCTGACATAGTCTTTATTTTAATTTTGCAACGTCAAAAGGGAAAAGCAGTCCTTCACACTGGTGTCCTGTGGGTAAGCCAGTATCATAGAGACTGCAAGGGGCTCAGAAATGGAGGTGAAAGTAGTTCAAACAGGTACCAGATAGCTTTAATCTGATCCTCACGCCACTTATTTTCTTCTCAGGCTGAATACATACTTACGCAACAGAAAATCTGTCACAATATAGAACTTTCAGGCTATTTTGCTAATTGGGAAAAAGGGTTTGATTTGGATTGGAGTTTGAGGTTAGAAGACAGGCTTTTAACATCTCAAGGGCCGGGAAATTGCTATTAATTACTGGCCCTATAGAGCCGTGTCCATCAGAGAGACAGTGCACGCACGTAGATGGTTTTGCTTTGCTGGGCATATACATCAGATGTGCTAGAGGTGGATGCAGGACATGTGGCATGCGTGTTGTCCTTGCTGTTGTTATACACATAAACATATTATTATCAATCCCATGGGAAGGCTGAAGCCTCTCTCAGTTGCTCGTGCTCCCAGTGCTTTGGGTCTCTCCCCACGTTGCCTTCCCTCCTCCTGCTGACCACCAGGGTTGGGTGGCTGAAGCTGCTGATGCGAATTTGGATAGCTGCAAGGTGAGACAGCCACACGGGAGAAACGACCAGCCCTGATATGTTCTCTACATGGACCAGAAAGAGCATTTAATTCCCCAAATTCCCTTCTGAATCTGGTCCATGGGGAGCACAAAGGAGAGGTCAGCTCTTCAGAGCACAGGAGCAACAAGAAACAAACAAACTACTTGATTCTTTTAAGAGCTGAAAAGAGATCAATAATGAAAATATTAAGGATCCTTTCACCTGGGATACTTAGGGTTTTGTTCAAAAGGGCAGACTAGATACACAGAGCATTCCCTGAAAGACAGAGCAAGTTATAAGAGGTGTGGCAGATCTTCCATGCGAAGGAAGGATAAATTGATTAAGAGACAAATGAGAGGTGATATGTTAGTGGTATATAGGAGAGTGAATTGCCTGAAGAGGTCAGTCAGACGATCCTATTTAGCCTTTCCCATAAATCAAGAGCAAGTGGAGTGCTATACAATAATACTAAAAGCTAATGAATTTAAAAGTGATACAAGTAAAATATTTTCTTACATGGTGCATAATTGACCTGGGAAATTCATCACATACCATTAAGACAAAGAGCCTAGCAGGATTAAAAATGGATAATAAGTGACAGAAACTACATAAAGATAGAAATGTATACAGGGTGTTCAACCATTTACTTAAAACCATTTGCTGCCTGGGGCTGGAAAGGGACATCCCCTGTGGGAAAGCGAGACATAATGATTGGGCTTCTTGTACCTTTTTTCATGACGGTGGGTAGGCTGGAGGCTGGGAAATGGACCAGTTAAACCATTTTCAATACGGTCACCTTATTTTCCAGAGCAGAGGACACACCTCCACCTACCCAAAACTGCAGCCAGAAAACATTCAAAAAGATTCTGAGCTGCTGCTTTGAAATATTCTGAACTTCAAGATAATATAGAAATCACTGGTGGGGAGATAATTGCTCTTTTTTTTTTTTTTTTTTTTTTTTTTTTTTTTTTTTTTTTTTTTTTTTTTCCCCAGACACACAGCCAAGGAAGTTATGGATAGGAGCTGAGCACAGGAATTGTATTTTGACACAGGCGGGGGAGAATCATGTGAAATTTATGAGTCTGCCTTTTATTAACTGAAATATGCTTTAAAATGGCTCTACAATGGTGATGTTTTGTGGCTAATTAATTGGCACGCATTCTGAACTTGCAGTGTTTTATGATCCCTCTTAAACTTATCAAAAAGTTGTCAGCTTCTGCCGAAGGTGTAGGATATCGCCCCGGGTTTTACAGTGTGTGCAAAGCTTTTTGGAGGTCCGTGGACAGGCTGATTTGGTGTGTGATGATGGGTTCTTTGCGCTTCTGAAGTATTTCTGAGTATTTGCGAGCCAGCTTCGGAAAACCAGCTAGCTTCACCCCCATGGCTTAGAGTTCGGAAGGCAAATTTCTGCCTGGGGCTGAATAAAATGAGCACTAAAATGCAGTCTTGTCTTTTGACACAGGTGGGTCTGTGCCTCAATTTCTCACACCACCCATGTGCAGTGGTATTACATCCACAATTTGCATGTCTTTAGTTTTCAGCACAGGTCTTTTCAACTTCAGTGTATGTTTTGTATGAAAACCTGAAGTGATGGTTCATACTTTGTATCCAGTGTACAAGCAGATCTTTGTAACAAGGATCTATAAGGAAAAATGGGCATTAATTCTCATCGTATTTCAGGTATGTTTGGAAGTATGCAATTGCTGAGTGTAAAAATAGCATACAGTATATTAGTAATGGTACAGTCTATTAATTTGTTGTGATAACACATGGTGGATTGGCACAAGATTGAGAGCGTTGCTTTAGTAGCATCCTGCAGGCATTCCGTCCATGACGCGTACTGACCAACAAGAGCCATACTGCTCGAGGAGCAAAGGATTTGGGTCTGGCCTGACCTCAGCAGGCCACGTGCTGAAGATTTTTCTTATATGTTGCCCTTGGTCCTTAGGGAAAGTTGTGGGGTTTTTGTTTGTTGGGTTTTTTGTTCTTTTTTTAAAATTTAATTTTCTTTTTTTATTAACCTGAAGCAACTGCTAGAGAAGGTTCCTATAGTCTGCAAAACAAGCGTTGCCCTGGGCCCAATTTTGCATCCTGCAAAAATCAGGACTAGCAATTGAGACCTGCATCTGCGATTTTGCTCATCTTCCTTATGCTCCACGTTTCCTTTCTGAAGCAGCAACACGATGCAGGAGAACCTGCTGTGCCCTGATAATATGTGCATTCCCCGAGGCTTGTCTTTCAGCCTCTTCTGAGAATTAGCCATGTAAAATCTATACACGGCCTGATTACAGTGGTGATTGCGGTCCCAACTTACTTTCCAGCTTTCTTCCAAACTCTACCCATGGTCTATATACTCTGTAGTAATTGATTAGCTGAACTTCTTGAGTGCCTTGGGCTGAATGGCAGTCTTTGGCTCTGTTGCAACATAGGATGCTTATGAAAACAGGCTGGATGTTACCTGCAATGTAGCTGTCCTAGCAGAGAATTAAAGAACTATTAAAATGCATGTTACTCTTTATATGTGTATATACACGTAAGGATAAAGAGGGCTGAAAATTTGCCTAGGGCAGTTTACACATCCTCTTTTAGCTGTAGTTCAGCTAGTCAGTCAGTCTTATTGTTTGCTTGGAAATTCTATTTTATAGTTGAATTTCTTGGTGATTTTTCTTGCAAAAGTTTAAGATTCAATAATTTGGTTTTTTTTTTATTTTTAGGAGAAATCTTTCTAGCTGGAAATGCCCTTTTAAGTTCCATTGCAGGTCTCTTTCTGCTGTCTCCTTTTACTATAGTTATCCCAGTTACTAGTACAACTTTCTTTTCACATGAGTTTGAGTAGAAGATACTCTGTATATGGAGAAGATGCAGATAAACACACTGATTCTTGGGCATATTTCTCTCTGCTGCATTCTCAGCCTTCATTTTTCTGATCATTTACCATTAATAGCAATAGCTCCTTGCTTAAAATATCTGTGGCCTTTCTGAATCTGAAGCTGTCTCCTGAAAAAAAGGTCTTCTGCAAGTCTAATTTTGACTCGCTAAATATTTAGCAAATTTTGAGCAAAACCTCTACCAAGTCATAGCAAATATTCTTATAAGAAACAATTGCAGGAGCAATATGGTGGTGATACAGGCCGAGTGAATTGCTTGTGCTGGATGGAGGTCAAACTCAAGACGCTTTTGGGATTTGGAAATGTATTTCTCCAGCAACAAAAGAGAGTCTGTCGGAGCCCTGGGCTGTGAGCTTGGTTAACGAAGAGCAAACTACCTGAGCAGGAGGACAAAGAAACCCCACTGCAGACCAGGCTTGAAAATAATGTTGTTTTCACTTTTACCATCTTTTGTCTGGTTACTTTCTGCCCTGAGGGGCTGATGGCAGGAGACGTGGGCATGGCTCTTTGATGAAGGATTGAGTCGGTAATTTTTCCAAACAAATTCATGTGGATATTAAAGGGGACATGGTGAAGACTGGTTCCTTGGGAAGGGGGCGGCTTGGTTGCAAGGCATGGTCATTCCTTTCTGTTGTCAGGATGAGAAAGTATAGACATCACGCTCCTCTGATGAGACCCACTTGTGTCCTCCCAGAACTAGCTACCCACATATCAGACTTCTATCTTTAAGAAAGCATTTTGTAGAGAAGTCAGCACATTTGTACAGAATTCATGTAAGGCACCCTTCAAAACCAAACAAAGGCTTATGTGTCCAAAAGTTTGCTTGATTTCCCTCCTCCCCCCCTGCCAACCAAACCAGTTGATCTTAAAAAAGATACGGATTCATTTCATAAGCCTTGTCTTGCTTATAAAAACGAGAAGAGTCTCCATTCTCCAAAGCAAGCTTAAAAGAAGATTAATTAATTAATTAAGAATATTTTCTTCTGAGTGCAACAGGATCCAAGTAACAAGTGAACTTTTCATTTCCAGTAATAGCAGAAATTACTTCAATAGCATGATTGTGAGCACCCGTGGGGCCATAATGTGAATGGTCTTTATTAAGGAATAGACTGAACTTCTGACTATCTTTCTTCCAGTCATTTCCACAGGCTATAAACAGCGCCTGGTTTGTTGCTATTAAAAGAGTCTAAAGACGACAATGCTGAAAAGCATTACTGTTTAAGTACTCATGGCTTGACATTAACATGAAAAATATTTTCTTGGAAGTAAAGTGAATTTGGGTTCTCCAGAATATTATCGTTTCGCTCAGGAACGATTATGTTGAATACTTGTGATATGAGGGAGATGTTTGTTTGTTTTTAATTTCAATTACTGATCGCTAGACCTCTATTTTCCTTGATTTTTCAAACATATATGAAGTCAGAAAACATCTTGGGGCCAATTTTTATATTTTCTTGGTGTTAGTTTCTGCCTATGTTAGCACCTGATTGAAAGAGCCTGGTCTTAGTTAACGATTAGGCTTCATTATATGTTTGTTCCTATAAATGACTGCTCTGAGGAGCAACCTTTCCTGAATAATGTGGTATTTTGCACAACAGTGCTAAGTAAAAATTGAAGCAATCCATGATCTGCTGAGGTGATATTGAAGACATATCTCTCGTGCACAGCAGACCTTTGCATTAATCCTATGTTTTGGGGGTCTTTAATTGCTTTAAATATTTGCTTCTAGATCTGTGTTTCACACATCTTATTTACATGGTTTATTTTTCATTTTATGAACAAATCGATAACCAGACAGACTCTTTACCACACTGGATTAGTTTTATTTATTCTCTTTGAACTTGATTAAAAAGCTGTCAAACATAAGTCTACATTTTATCAGCAGAATACTTTTACAAAACAGGGTAGGAGATGTGTATAGCTGGAAACATACATTTCAAAATGAAACAATATTTGATATATTCTAGACAGTTACCCTTTTGTTTATCCATGACAACTGAAACTAACCATCAAATGCATAAATTGATTCAAGTCTAGCCAAGTAATCCTAAGGGCATATGAAAAGGCTTTTTTTTAAAGTTCTTTCTAGATGAATTTAATGTAGTTCACCAATAAAGCATCCTCAGGAGCACAATACAAATGCTACAGAACATGAGATAGCTGGGGAAAGCGGGCAGATGTACAGTGCGATGAAGAATCAAAATGGATGTTACGTTAAAAAGAGCAGTCATGCAATGTCTTCATTTCATGTACTGCATTTAAGTAAAAATGCTAAAGTTCCTTTTTTTTTTCCTTTTAAAATTTTTTTAGGCACCATTATGCAAATAGTGACATTCTGGTTGGGTATTGGTTTTTTTATTTATTTAAAGGTATTAAATGTAATCTTTATTTGAACTCTTGAGGTATGCAAATTGATCATTCATCATGTCTTTAACTTTCAATACATACCAAAGAGAAAGGTAAATTATACTCAGATTAGCTAAAATTATCTGGTGTCACTGTTTTAATTCGTTGCCTTTAATATACATATTTTAATCCATCTCCCACAAATCTCTTCAATTACTATTTGTCTTTCTGTGCCATTGCATATGTTGGTAAACAGCATTTTCTATGGTCCTTGGCCATATGCTGTATGCTCAGCTTGCAAAAAAAGTGACACTTGGAGTGCTAGCATAATGAAACTCTCAAAGGGTTAATGCAGAATACATATAGGCAAATGTTGACAATATTTTTTATTGCAATGTTTGAAAATTAAACAGAAAATCATCATTAAGTTTTCACAAAATGAGGCATCTGTCACTTGAAAGAAAAAGAAATATTTCAGAAATATGTTTACAGAAATGTAAAAATATTAGACACCAAGACAGATGTGAACGTTTTCAATAACAGGCCCTGTCTGTCAGTCTTCCTCAGAGCCGAAGATCTTGCTGTACTCACTCAACATAAGTTCAACTATCTGATTTTGGTACAGCATGTGGACTGCCATGTTCCCTGTCTCCTTTTCAGGTCTAAGGAGTGTTGGTCCAAACACAATTCCTAAGCTTTGTGTTGACATAAGATTCACGGATTCCTTGGCTGCTATCCTGTTGACGAAAGGAAAGAATTGGTTAAAGAAAGAGGGACGTTAAAGGAGTCGCTGTTGCATTTGAAGTACATAGAGGCACTTTTTACTGATTCTCCGAACAGGGATGTTTGTTTGGTTAAGTTATCAAAAAGAAAGACAAGAGGGAGGGAAGAGACAACTCCTGCCAACCTGACAAACTAGGAAAGGAGAGTCAGCCCCAGGCATCAAGATGTGCGTGAGATTGGAGGTCTGAAGCCCCATTTGCAGTACTCTTATATTAGGGCACAATTTTATCTGGTGAATGTGCATTAGCTGGTATGTCTGCTATAACGCAAAAATTTCTGAGCTCATATGTTAGATACTGAAAATAGGTATTGCTCTTTACGCTAAGGGTTTCGAGCACTTTTGCTGTCAACAGTTTTGGTGGCTCCAGGGAGAAGCTTCCCTGCTTCTCTTCACATGGTCTCCAGCACTGAAAGGACTGGGAAAACAAAAAATGCCCCTTAATATAGAGCTGATATGAAACACATTCCTTCTGCTAATTTAAATCCAATAAAGTCTGAAATGGATTGTGAAATTTGTATAACTAAAGACTTTTGCATGCCTTACCCCGACACAAAGTTTCTTGGAAGACACTGAGACCACATACCTTAATGAGATGACTTAGAAAATAATGGTAAGGATTATAACCTTTGATATCTTTATTACCCACAAAATTACAAGAGGAGGACTGTTATTATTAAAAGTTGATCTTATGTCTGTATTAAGAATTAATATTCTTGTGGAAATGACATTAAGGATGGAGAATTCTGGTCTAAGAACAATACAGGTTTAATGGATGGAGTTTAGGTAGGCAGTTTCACATAAATCTCTGCAGCGGTGAGTATGAACTAAGTGGAAATCCATTTCCTTCCACCCTCCAGAATATATAGTATATCTTAGGTTGGAAAGAGTAGTAAATGAGGACACATATTTTATAAATAAATTACACAGCTCTACTAAGGAATGTGAACTAAACGTAACTTTAACATGTAAATGTTTGAATTTATGGATGCTCCCTTAATCTGTTAGTTTTAACTTGAATATTCCAAGTGGTTTGTTGAAGCCAAGTTCTGCATTTCCCCCCTCTCTCTCATTGTCACTCATTTACCTCTTTCAAATCCAGACAGCGGTTTAAATGCCATCATAGCTGTCTCTGTTTTCTCATACCTGTTGCTGAATTTACAGCAAGCTACACTGTAAGTGAAAGAAACCTCATGAGATATAATGGGTGCAGTCACTTAAAAAAGGTTTATTTCATGTGAGTGGGTGGGTCACACAGTGAAGAGCATCTTCTTGCGGATTTCTGCCAATCTTGTCATTTATCATGTTCCATGAACATCGATGCTTGTGGGTTTTTTGCCATATATAAATAGGAAGCATTATTTAGTTCTGCCTCATGCTTGTAACTGCGGTGTCCATTGCACAAAACACTCTCCATATGGCACTAATCAGATTGGCTTAATTATTAGTTTCTTAAAATATAACATCTTTATTATAAATAATTATCTTTCCTCACTGATAATATTAACGTAACATCTCTTCTCTTAGGAGTTCAGAAAGTCTCAAAAGTTAGGAGTTTTTTTGCCAAATGACTATGTGGGCTTCTGATGGATATCACACATCTTTATCACAATTAAAAATGTTTGTTACAGGGGTGGCAAGGTTGTTTTCCTGCCACTTATGCAGAAGCACATACATTGAGCTTGCATTCTCCCTGTGAGAAGAGAGTTCAATCTCTGTTGAGCTAGAAATTGGAAAAATTATAAAGTTTTACATTCAACATCAGCATGGGTAGAAATGCTAGTTCACCAGGCGAAAAAAAACATTGTGTCCTATGTAACTTTAGAGATCATCAATTTAACGTCAACCATGGCTTTGCAATGAGGTGGCGTTGATGATGGACAGCATTGATGAAGCTAGAGGAGAAACATCTTGCCGGGAGCCAGAGCCAGTGGACCATGAATGAGCAGAGTCAGGGTGAAAATAGTGGTGGAGGAGGAGGGGTCTGACTTCCTTTTATCGGTAAAATTTGGATCAAGATGTTGAGATCCTATGTTTCTGATGTAGACAAAGAAAATATATGTATATTTGTGTATATTTGGGGCTCCTATGCTTACTGCTAGTATAATAATCATTGTATTGATAAGATCTCTTGAGAATTCTTGATATTTTCTATCTGTTCATGCAGTCATACTTGTTCTGATGACCATAATAACAAAAAACCCTGTAAACTAAGTAGACTTGGAAACTTGGAAAGTCTGAGTAATTAAATAATCCGTGGTAAAATACAGCTACTGAAGGGAAAGGGGGAAGGAATTTAATCCAGCCTGAATAAAATAATTATAAGTTTAGGACCTTATGCCTTTTTAAAGTTACGAATATTTACCAATGCACTTCTATAAGTAATATTTTTTCATCTGTCCACAAAAGAAAAATCAAAGCAAAATAAAACAAACATTCACAATTTAAGCTATTACTGTAGCTGCTAAGTGAAATTCAGTTGTTGAAAGAGAAAATCCCTAAAAATGGGCAAGAATTATTTTTTGGCAAGAAAAAAGAGCAGAAAGAGTGATATACCATTTAAAACATAAAAAGTGAAAGGAAACGCCAGAGCTACTTTTTGTTAAGTCGAAATGAAAGGAGCAATGATCCATCAATTTAAGACTATTTTAGAAACAATCTATAATCTGGTACCACAGATGTTGGAACCATGTCAAGAAATTGTTTGGCATTATGCTGTGCAAGATTTCCACCCCCCTCCAAAAAAAAAAAAAATAGCGAGCTGAATTGCAAACTTCAAGAATGGCTTCATTCCTTTAAAATCACAAGTCAGGAGATGTACAGAAAATACCGTTTTCATTATTAGTAGTAATGAAATTAATGATGTATTAAAACAGCAGAAGTGTCTGATAGGAAGGTTCTAGTGTCAATGGCAGATATATAAGCAAAAATACTTGGAATTTATGCTTTGGTTGTTGCCAAGGCAACCGTAAGCTGGAAAGCGTGTGACTGAGGGCAGGGCAACTCTACAGCTAAGAGGGTCATTGTATGGTGAGTTTGGCTCTCAAGTTCCATTAAACCTACACTTTTCAAACTCTCTAAATAAAGTCGTTATTAATTTTGACATTTGGAAAGCACGTTAGATTAGTACTTCAAACACACTAGGTGTTAGGAAATGTTCTTCATCCATTTTTACTCTGTAGTAATGGCCGAGGAGGTGAAAGTGTTTCAACAGTGACTCTGATCCCTCACTTTTTTAATGTTCCTACCTAAAAAATTAGGGAGCACTCATCCTATTTAGGGAGCAAAACCCCATTGTAAATACACTGTTTTACCATAAGCTGGAGAGTGTTTGAAGAGAGAGGTGCATTAAGAACTGTTCGGTCTTGCATTCTTAGCCCTTTCCAGCCTATAAGGATTTAAGTTTTCTCAATGTTGGGGGCATTTCTACCCTTAGCAGAACTGGTTTTAGCCATGCCTTGGACTCTATTAGTGTTTTAAATGATATCTAAGGGTAACTGTTCAATAAGGCAATCCTGCTGCTCTTCCATGAACTGATAATATAGACTATGAGTACGGGGCAGCACGTTACAAAATGAGGGTATCAGAAGAATAAGAACATGTCACCTGGTAAAATACTACAGGCCAGAATGGCAGGTGTGGGAAATGCCATACTTTGAGTTCAGCAGAGGACCGAGGGATGAAAGTAGGTTTTGGTCTTATCAAAATCCTGCCCACCAGTATTATGCACAATATTTTATTTAACTAAAGAAGTCACTGCCTGGAGAGACGGAAACCGAGATCTAAAAAGAGTCCAAGAAAGATTAAAGATGCACGGGAATAAAGAAAACTTCCCAGAAAGGAAAAAAAAAAAAAAAAAAATTATGTAATTGTGACATCTGTTCTCTTGGTATAAAACTAACCTTACAGAATTAGAAATCAACTCCTCTCCCGGTTAATTATTCTATGACAGCCCATTTAGGTGGGTTTTGCACCTTTGCTGAACTGTGCTAGCGACCACTGTCATGGCCAGAGCTGCTCGTCCCGACGGACAACGCGGCTGGTTTGAAATGTGAGTTCCTATGAACTGCCTTAACGGGTCAAAGTCTGCGCATCCCATTGATTCGCTTTACCAATAATTATCCTCAAATTAGCTAACGTCTGTTTCCTGTACATACTCAGGGACATGCAAATGTAATGTTTTTAGGTTAAGGACTTGACCCAGGGACCGGATCAGCAGCCCTCAACTCACCTCAACTATAATGCTGTTAGCAGACCTTTTCGGTGCACTGTTATGGGCCAGTTTTTATGCAGCAGTTTTCTGACTTTTGCTGTTGCAGAGCTCCCAATCCATTTGGACGTGTTAAAATTTGACTCTTATGATGAACAGTTTCTAGCTCAACGCTTTGTTCTCCCCTCCTTCCCAAATGCTTGTTCACAGGAGTTAAAAAATAACAGGTATTACATACTTTGCTTTAGTGACAAGACATTCGGGAAGGAATCATCCAACCTTGAAATAAAATCTTTATTGAAAGCAATTCTACATCCATGCCAGTCAGATACATTGTACGATCAGAAGAGATGTCCCAGGGGAAAGCTTGGCGCGGTAGACAGGGTTGATTACTTGGACCTCCTGTCAGTTCTTAACTCATTGACAATGGCTGAGACATTTCAGTACAACTTTGTTTTCTTTATTTGGAAGTAAAGTTAATATACTTACCTTAACTGTGCCAAATGTACCGGAAAATAACCTGATAATAAAATGTACCATCCTACGAAGTGATAATGTCTGTGTGTGTATAAGTACATTTTGGCAGGGCTTTTGCAGTCAGGTTTTTCAGTGTTAGGAAGGAAGCACAAGTACAAAATGATACACAGATAAACTATCAGGTTTCTTCTGAATAGATTTCCTTTCCATTTAAGGCCTGTTACATACTTCCCTGAGATACAGCATATTACTGCAACATCAATTTCTATTGCAAACTTATTTCATTTCAATTATAGTAGTTGTTCTTCAAGGACTTAAGTGCTTTTTGGTACTAAAAAGACAACTGAAGCACAAAGTTTGGCTTTGAGAGTCCTCTTAAGACACAAACAATAATAGGTGTCCTTTCACAACAGATCAAAACCTTGTAAACGTGCCCATATCCAGCTGGATACACCAGCTTAGGACAGACAGCAAAATACACCTGCCGTGGAGGAAGGGTGCAGGGCCTTAACCTCATCTTCAGAGACCTACAGAAATAATTGGTGCTAAGTGAGCCCCTGATACCATAAACACTATTTATGTAAACTGTTCAATTCGTTGCCCTGCAATGTAGATAAATTTAAAACTTAGTAATAAGTTGGGATTCTTGATATTTTACGAATGCAAACTAAACCTCGTTATTATTTATGTACTGGCTTTGTGGATGATTTGCTCAGTTGCATTACAGTGGTATTCACCAGCCGATGAAGCTAAGCAAATGCAAACATTATCAGTTGAATCCCCAGCTTGGTTTTTTGTGAAATCTGGATAGCGTGTTCGGGGGGACTGAAGTTTTGTGTGTATGTAGCTACGACCTGGGTTTTATGCTTATAGAGGAGCTCTAAAGCACTACAACGTCTGTCTTTTTCAAAATATGATCATAGTGGACTAACACAGTTTGAAGCTACTTTCTTTTGCCCGTGCAAAATATGAAGGTACTTTAGATTCCTGTTTGCTCCATACGTTGAATTCGAAACACTGTCCAAGGCTGGTAATAGAGAAACCAGGTCACGGCGTATGATATGTTACGAGAGGGGTCAGAAATAGTTCAGACATACTTAAGAGCTTGCTTTTGCTGAAAATAGCTTCCATGGCTCCTGGCCTACAGAAACTCCATGGGCTTCCTGTGCTCTGCAGCTGTGGGTTCATATTACAGCTCTTTGGGAAAAATCCTTTCTCTTCAGTTGCTCTGGGACACAAGAAACGAGCACTTGATGCTGTCGTCTTCTGCAGACTAGCCTTTAAATCCGACCATTGGATGGCTATATATAGTACCTGGACAGCTGACAGGGACCTGGTGGAGAATGGGCTTCCTCAGGGGATCCCCGGCATCTCTCACAGCACGAGCCCTTCCCTGGATGAACTGCCTTGGAGTCTAGCCCTAAATGAAAATAATAACTAAACCAACTCTGAACATCAGTTCACAGTTGGCTGAACGGACTCCAAAAGAGCTGAGGAAAGGCATTTATTCTGGCTTACCCTGGTTTAATAAGGGAACAGTTCAAAATAAAAATCTTTTCACCATTGGGTGAACTTTGCTACCTGTAGGACCTGCTTTCTGAAGAATGTGTGTGCTCTTGCCTTTGCACGCACCTCACATAGTGCCTGTCTGGTAGAGAAAGTCTTGATTTTCCATGTGACTGAGGCCAAGATGTAAAAGTACATTTAGATATCTAAAGGGATTCAGGCCTCTCTAGGGGCTGTGTTCAAGAATGTGCTTTGGAAAAGTGCTGCTTGTTCTGCAGGATGCGAGCTGTGCTCCTGCCTCTGCTCCCACCTGTGGCCACATGAAGAGGACAAGATAACGTGGTACCTGCACCTCAGTCTTGGGATCGTTTCTGTTTTCTGGCCATCTCCTGGGTTAGCGGAGCTTCAAAGGCAGAGGGTGAACACCAGTGTCCCAGCATGGCATGGCCAGCAAGGGCAGGAAATCATCTTCACACTATGGTGGCTTTACTGAAGACCCTGGTGTGGGCAGAAGCGCAGGTCCCACTCCCCCAAACCATGTTCTGCCTAAGAAATTCAAACCATTTTCACAAAATCTCCCCTATTACTGCAGTAGTTCCATGTCTCCTTTTTGGAAAACTGCCCCGAGTGACCTGCTAAGTTCTTCCATTTACTGACAACCAGCATTCTGTCCTACTGCTTTGGCTTGGTTTTTAATTTTTTTGTGTGTGTGTCTGAATGCAAACTGGTTTGGACTAATGCTCAGAAGACTGGAGAGAGGAGGAATCCTGACCTGTCCAAGTCATCATAGTGCGAGTTGCCATTGAGCCTGAAGTTTGCCTGTTTGGGTACGGCCATTTGGTAGGAGCCAGCTGAAGTTCTTTAAGGAGCATCTCTGACTCCTTTGCCAGCAGCTCTGCGCACAAGGCATTCATTTTTGCCCTCTTTAACAGCCCTGTAGCAGCACATATATATATTTCTCACACGACAGCGAACCCCTCTTCAAAAGCCACGCGACCACTGCAAGCACGAGTCTCTCCTTGGGGAGAGGATGGGAGAGAACAAAACCGCCTGTGACAGATGTTAGGCAGATGCTAATGCACTTCTTAGAGGTGTTTTGATAGTGGAGTGATAAAGGCAGAGTGAGAGTAAATAGAATAATATATGTTCAGACAAAGATATAACACATAGACCCCTCAGCTATATTTTTGGCTGGTGGTGTAACTTCTGCTGTGATTTTTCTTTTTTAAAGTTCCATTTCAGATTTTTTTTTTTTTTCCTGCAGAACAACTAGTTTATTATAAAGACCAACCTGTCAGAGGTCCTGGATCTGTATGCTTTTGTGGTCTGTGTGGCTCAGAAGGCAACAGATAGTTTTACATGAATAAAGCTTTAACTTTTTAAATTGCTAAAATATTTTTGTTCAAGAATGCCTGAAGCTACATTTCCTTGTAACATTAAAAATAAAAATCAGTTAGTAACAATCTCCCTTAAAAGAAGAATTGTAAATATAGAACCTTTATCATCAGCACAGCACATCCAAAAATGTCTTTGTAAAATAAATCAAATTATATGAGTTAATTGATTCCAGGCAACATCAGCAACTGCAGGTGGAAACTGAATAACAGGATGTTTATTAATGAAGGACTATTAATCAAAATTGACAATATCAATTCCTGTTTCTTTTATTTGAATTCTACCTGCAAAATCCATGGACATGCTTGCTGAATTTTCAAATAAAAATTTTAAAGTAAAGAAAATGCTAACACTTGGGATTTTAGCTTTAGATGTAGGGCTATTTGTTTAAACAGCAAAAGGATATCCTAAATCCAATTTGACAGGCAATGCCAAAGATGCCAGTGGTAATTAATTAGCACTTAATTTAGACCACAGAACAACAGGATATGGAATTGGTGCTCAGTGCCATTTCCCCTTAGGCTTCATCTCATGAGGGTCAGGAGTATGGCTGTTGCATTGAAGGTCAGTAAATAAATTGGGGGAACACATTGACACTGGACTTTTCATGATAGATATCCTTCACCCTTATTACTGCCTCTGGCTACCGCTGATGAGAAAAGGACAGCAATTGTTTCTGTGAAAAGTGCTGTACACAGGCTTGGTTTGAGCAAGGTAGCGTTTAAACCAGCATCTCGGACGGTCGTGGTACTGGCTGCTTCCTGCGGGCAGAGAGCTGCCTCAACTTTCTGTCTGGGCTGGAAATAAACTTCTATCTGTGGCGCAGAAAGCTTGAGGAACTCTGACAGGCGAGAAAATTCACTTAAAAGCAGTCCGTAAGTTTGCTAGCTTTGTGAGCTTAGCTTTAGATTAAGCGTAATTAAAATCAACGGAAGATTTTAAAGTGAGGTTAGAAACTAGGTCAGCAGAGGAAAAACCACATTTCCTTATTATCCTCTTGTCTTTGTCTTAATAATATTTGGTATTCCTCCATAAAGCTGAAGGCTCTTAATAAAGGTGGAATAATGTTATTAACAGCTTTTTTTTTTTTTTTTTTTTTTTCTGATGGGCACACTGAGGCTTTGACGTGCTTAGTGATGGACAAACAAAAAGTACTTGGCAAAAAACGCAGAGCCACCAGTTCTGATGATAACCCAGCTAGTTTTTAACTTCTTGAAAGAAGCCACCCTTCTGCAACACACCCAAAGCAGAGGGTAGATGGAAAGCACACAGGAGACCCTATGGAGCCTTGTTCCCAGATGCACGTAAATCACATTCTTTGGTTCAGATTTACTGGTAAGAAAAATAGAAAGACGATCATAGTCAGCATTATAATATAATTCTCCTCCTCCTGGTAAATTTAGTGCCCCTGCCAGCCACTATTGTGCCCTTTCTTCCAGTCATATCTACCCATATCTCAAAAGAGCAGCTCAGGTGGAAGAGTGTCAGCGCTGGCACTGATGCTCAGTGATGTTACATCTTTCTGAAACGGCTTCTTACAAGCTATAATATACCCCACTATGCTTATGTTCCATCGTGGCCCACAGGATGATGAACAATGGGAACTTCAGCAGTTACAGCAGGAAAATTCGCATCGCGCGTCCCAGATGTTCTTGACTAGCACGGTTTTATCCCCTCGGTCCCCAGAAGGGCTGTCTGCATTGCTACGTCAGGAAAACAATGAGTTAGACAGCAGTCTGTGCTCAGAAAATGTATTTTGGAAGCCTCAAGTTAACAGTTATTTCAACTTCACTTCATCACACCCTTCGCAGCGTTTCTTTTGACTGTGAGTGAAATGTTGATTACTGTTAAAATTATTGACAAAACTCCCAGCGACTGGGAGCCAGAATGGAGTCAGAATTTCACCTTGTAGAAGCTTAACTTTTCTCATTTTGGGTGATATCTACTTTTACTAAGTGAAATTACTGCTTCTGACTATGTTCAATCTGTAACCTCTTGCAGCCTTCAATTACAGTCCTTTCGTACTATGATAATCCAGTTGACAGCAAATAACTCGGCCCTGGATGTGACAGGTTTCCTTTCTGACTTCAAGCTCAAAAGTGGCAATTGGCTGGAATTTCAACCTGGGATGCTGAATTTTAGACAATCTGCTCAGAAACGCATCTTTGCTAGGGAGTTTAGAGCTTCTCATGAAATACTTGCTTTTGCTAAACAGCACATTGTTTTTGTCCAGCATCATGAATAAATTATTCGGTTTTGTTAGACAACCAGTAATTTTTGATGTTGAAATCAGAGAATGTGGCAAAGAATTCCACAAAAGTTGGAGAACAAACTCATGCCAAAGTTTTCCTTTTCTGTGAGCTCCTATGTATGTAACTACTTCATAAATTGATTTGTTTCAAACCTTTTTAAATAATGAAAAACTTCTAAATATTGGTCTATTAGTTGTCCTCTATATAAAATCTCCATCATTTAAACCTGTATTATCACCATCTCGTGTTTAAAATGGAAGTCTTTTTGCAGTGCTCTGCCCAACAGAGATGATTTTATATGGGATCTGACCTCAACCAGGATTTCTACTCTTTCAGGTTCAGTTCTGAGCTCTCCACAAGCTACTATTGCAGTATGTATGTACTGCATTTGTATCAGATTTGAAAGATGCTTTAACATGCCTCCCAGCATCACGATTGTTTCAGCCCTGATATTGAACATGAGTAGGATGAATGTATCTCTTAAATGCACTAGTGAGTATGTGCCATGAGTCTTTGATTTCTTTAAACTTATTTACATTTTGCTTGCCCTTGAGCGACGAATTTACTATGTCAGCATTGTCTTTTCTACTTACACTTTGTCTGTCTTGTCCACTCACCTTAGCTTGATGTTTATTTTTTGTGCACGTGTATAGTCCATTGCACTAAATGCACGAACTGCCTGGAGTGGAGAATTTTTCATATATTGTGTCTTCCTAAGATACACCCTTTGTAGTACTGCGTCTTCCTAAGATACACCCTTTGTAGTACTGCAAGTTCTGCAATATTTTTTCCTAGCTTTAAACTAGCTTTGGATTTTCTCATTAGTTCCTTTTGAAGTTAAATATCCATTCACACATGTACTGGTCTCAGATGACTGTCGTCTAACTGCCTTTTAGACACTTTACAAAAGTCTTTATTCTCTATACAAGCAGCCCTAACTCTGTCAGTAGTTGTTTTTCTTTCACCTTTGAAGCTGTTATACAAAACACTGGTCACTTCAAGTGACCAGACTTGCCAATATCTGCCTTTGTCTGACCCTGATCAAAACCCACGGAGTTAGAAAGACTAGTGAGAAAACATACACGCATGTCTTAGACCTCCTAACCCAAGTCATGTTCAACAGACATTGAAGGATTTAGGAACAGGTACAATCTTGCTGTAGATATCAAGGAATACTCATCAGTCTTGGGACAGCTCATTCATTAAGCAGCTTCTAGGACATCAAACCTCTCTGTCGTAGCTTAACTCAGTAAAATGCCTCAATGCACCTAGTAGAGTTGCAGAGAAGCATTTCTGAGAGTGCCTGCCTGCCAAATGGGTCTGTCCCTGCATGGCTCTTCTTGTTGGCATTATGTGTGGGCATGCTGTTCTTGGAGATGGAGCTGAAGTGCCTTGCAAATTATTTTTGTCGTAGTCTTGAGCTCCAGAAGACCGCTGACACTGTGCTGTCTGGCACTCAGACAAGGCAAAATTCAGGACATTTTTGTTTTGTAGGTGGTGCATGGATCTTTCCCTACAGCAGAAAGTGTCTGACCTTAACTGAATGGTTACAAATGGGTTTACAAACTGAGAAAGTGCCTCCTTAGGAAGCACATACTGTAGTTTCAGGATGTGAAGCTGTATAAACATAATTTAATATGAAGAGTAACATGGAAACCTGTTAACATGCATAAGAGAAATGTTAAGCAGTTCTTCACCATAGTGGTCAGGTGGGATTCAAAACATGATTATATTCACCGAGCTTTGAAATTTATGCTGAGATAGAAATCTCGAGGCTGACACTGAGTCCATAGCAGTTGCAATGACTTCCATGGGGCAGATGCTCTAAAGGAATGGAAAACTCACTCTTTCTTATGACATTTTTATGAAACAGTTGTCCAGATATGGAAACAAGACAGTTATCCTAGGAGATGGTCCTAAGTTGCCTGCTACAAATATTGCCGCAGCTCTACTGAAAGTTTGAATATGGACAAACTGATGTCCACCGTGAACTTTACCAATTGGAAAGCTTCCATACGCGGTAGGGCTGGCCCATATGCTCTACTCTACTGGGGTCTCCAAGATGGCTGAAAGTGTTTGGTGAAGGCCTGGGCTTGGTAGTGGGGATGGCAATGATCTGGGATGTGGGAACAGTTTCAAGGCAGATTAAGTGATATCCTGAGGTGGTTTGGTGAGGCTGAGCCTGAGGCTGGTGCTGACGCAAAGGACACAGCTGGTGCGAAAGGTTTGCCACTTGTCCATGAGGGTGCTAGGAGAGCTACAGGAGAGGGATTAGTTTGACCTATAAAAAATACAGAGCTGTTCTGAATTCCCTTTTTCTTGGCTCATCTTCATGGCAAAGAGTCTTCTTTCAGAAGACCACAGCAAAGCTTTGGAGAGGATGTGGCAATGTCATCCAATGGTGGGGCTGAGACAGTTGTAGGAACTCTCAACTTAGAGGAGGTAACTGGTTGTATCTTGCAGACCAAGGAAGAAGGCGAGTTGTTGTACGTTTGGCTGGAGCTAGCTGCTCCACAGATTTATGATTTTTTTACATTGCACCATAATGCGTAATGTACGAAAAGATAAATATTTTCCATTCAGCAACATCTTGCTGTATTTTCATCTAACTCTATAATTTTAATTATAAAGCGAACATAACCTGTATCAAATTATGATTTTGTTAACATATTGAATGAGGACAAGAAAAATAAATACCAGATTTTATACTGTACAGGCACATGAAGGTATAGTAAAAAAATCTGGTTTCCTTGACCACATTGTCATAATATGCATATATAACTGCTTATTGAATCCAGGCTGTGTAGACAACAGAAAGAACACTGGCTCCATACCATCACAATGCATGCCCACAACAAAGAGGAGGAAAGAACAGGCTCTTTCATTGTGTGTTTCTAAGTATTACCAACATAAGGGCTAAAAACATTACCTCTGTCTGAAGTGTATCTATATATCCATGCATAAGTTATTAACTGGGCTCCCTGAGCACAGTTGCTGAAAATATTAATATATTCAAATTATATTCTAGCTACTGCAAAAACAGTAGATCAGACAAATGTATTAAAATCTCTTCAGACAAAAGGACTCATGTTATTTATAAAGTTCCTCCCCCCCCCCTCCCCTTACTGGAACACAAACCTTCATTGTATATAATACATGAGAATGCAAGATGATCCTTAGATGTCAAAATGTGGCTTACAGTTTGAATGTAATCATAAAACAGTGACTCTAATGCTTGCCATAAACAAATTGTCACTGGTATTATGTAACTTAGACTATTCACAAAGTATAAAAGATGGGAAGAATAAAAGGTGGCTGCCAAACACTATGGGCCAAATCCAAAGGTTGTGCCAAATTGCACTAACGGACTGGGAATTGCAAGCCCAGCATGGAATTCGGATTTGCATTCCCCAGTGCTCGGGTTGCTCCTATGGCTTAAATTAGAGCAAAATAAGGCTATTTTTTTTTTTTTTAGTTTGTCAGTTTAGACTGCAAGGCAGCAAAGCAGCAACAGTGGCTTCTGCAGCCTCCCCTGCTCCCTCTGTCCAGGAGACGGGAAAATGGGATAGAAGTTCCCTAATTGCTGCAGGACCCATTTTTGTACATTGTGGCCTTGTAGGGCACAAACAGGCACAGTCAGATAGCACGAGCAACACAGTCCAAAAGGGGAGGACCGCTCTCAAATCTGGTGGTTATGGCTTTTTCATGTTATCCAGTGCGCAGGGTACTGAGACCCTCCTCTTTGCTCGGAGTCTTTAGCAAAGCCGGCACAGCAGGTTAAAGACAGAAGACCTTACGTTAGCGTAGAAGGCCTTGCCTATGAACAGCAACTAATAATTCATAGGTATTTCCCTTTAGTCTTCGCTTCAGGAGTAATGTATATCTGATAATAAGTGAACTGCACAGATTTAAATTGCAGCTAATAGTTGTCTTAAGGACCTTTACCAGAGACAACACCCAAACTAGGTGGTGTCTACCCCTCTTTTTCCTCCTCCTTCCTTTTAAAAGTAAAATGACATTTTTTTCACAGCCTGAAATAATCGTTCCGGCAGAGATACTGGTTTAACTCATTATGAATTATTAGTGGAAAAGTGGGTCTCAGAAGTATGTTACATCTGAAATATTTTTCGTCACTTGAACATGTGCCGTCCAGAACTGGCCCTATTCTACCAGTCACTGGGAACAAACACTTCGCATTCACAGATGCTCCTAATTTGGTGTGGTTTGGAGTGTAATTTAGATCAAACGTATCCATGTAAATGAGTCAGGGTTTCTTAATTAGGTGCCTCTAAAGAAAAAACTTGGACCACATCAGTAGGTGTGGGTGTGGTGCCCACAGTACTGGAATCTTTCCTATAGATGAAGCTGAGTTTTGTTCAGGCACACTGTAGGTTTTTCTTTCCTTTTTTTTTTCTTCTTTCCTTTTTTTTTTTTTTCTAAAGCACAATAATAAATCTGCAGATGGCATAGACATAAAGACGCTACTTCAGAGGAGCTGTCTAAAACACTGTCTCTTTGGCAAATGCCTTAAAGTAGGTCATTCTGCTGTGATTTAGGTTTATATTTCATTGCCAGCTTTTTGTTCCCATTACAAGTAGGGTGCATTCCAGTCCACAGATTTGCTCTTCATTTTTTTCAGATTGTTTTTTATTTGCAAGAATTTGTAGATCTTTATAAGAAAATGGCCAATACCCTGTCAGAAGTACTAATCATGCACTTGACCACAAAGAGAGATGGATGAAGGTGATAACCTGCAAATGTTGGAATGTAAAATATCATTCTCTGGAAGCAAAAAATATATTGATTCTCTTAACATGGTGATTGAAATGATTGTTGCATCTTTTGTAATGTGTGAAAAATGATTTGATCTAATGTCATTTCAGAAGTCTCACAGAGCAGGGGTGTCCATTGCCGTAGCTGTTCAGAAATTCATTTTTTCTTTTTATATATTTGCTACTGAAAAGCATGTATTTTATAGCTTATTTAAAAAAAAAAAAATCATCAGGGTCTGTTTTCCCATCAAAGTGCTGTGGAATTTACATGCCAAACTCCCACTAGCTTTAATGAATTACCTGCATAAATTCCCTTTCAATCGATAGTAGAATAGATCCCATTGTGTTATATTAATTATTTTGCACAGAACACTGACATTTTGGCATTAAAGTCTTTCTTGTTTTGTTTTGGTTTTAAGTTCCAATGAATATCTTAAGAAACTTCATGCCTATTATTTATTTTACAGCCTTGTTCTGAGAAAAATCCTGTATCTGTAGTCAGAAAAATGAAAAGCATTACAATTTACCCTTTGATGACCTGATCCTGGACATTAATGTGTTAGGGCCTAATCTCCCAAAATAGGAAAAAAAAAGGGAGGGAGGGAAGAACCGTTTTGTAATTAATTGAGCATTCTTAATTTTCACCAACAAAAAACATTCGAGTTGAAAAGAACGCTAACCCCAAGCAATATGAGGAGGTTACAAAATCACATAAATTAACTCCACCAGTGATATTTTATTAAAGCTTATGTGAGTGCAAACCAGAAACAGGACTCTCACATGGCCTTGATTAACCAAAGAGTTACTTAGCGGTAACCGGCCTTCCCCGGGATGTGCTGGCCATATGTACACGTACACCCACAGCATCTATATGCACATGGATGAGCCTTCAAAGGCGCGGGGGGCTCGGGGTGGGGGATTGGGAAGTAAAGGGAGAGTAGAAGTGAGAATTGTTCTCTGTGTCATCATGGGCAAGTGCCCTACCCTTGTCATTCCTCACTTTCTCCATCTACACAACTAGGATAATAAAACTTACTGACCTGAAAAAGGAAGTTACGAGATTTAATTAATGTTTGAAAAGCTTTTTTTTTTTTTTTTTTTTTTTGAGATCGCTTGATATTGAGTAATGTGGGTTGAACAATAGGAGCTCTTTGAAACAGAGGCTCTATCTATCTGAATTTGTGTACTCCACCTAGCACAATGGTACAGCCACAGAGTCAACTGTATCATAAATATTTAAATTAAAACGATGTTAATTATTTTTATCGTTCTGTTATTTGCTGATACACCAGTTCAGTCCATTTTGAAGCTTAGTAACATTGAAAAGTACCAAGTGTAATTATTTGCCTGATTGTTATGAAAATCAGGGTTTATATTTTTAAATATGGTTGTGGAAATAGGAGGTATGTGGAAACACAGGTAAAAACGTGGTATTAATTACTCGTCGTTCTTCTCATTAAAAAGACTAGGCTGTAAAGTATTCTTTAGGGAAGAGGTGAGCTTTGCAAACTCTCTTATCCCACTAAAAGGAGGACAGGGCACGACTGCAAAAACCTCAGTAGCAGATCGCCCCCACCCCAAAGTAAATAAAATAAAACTGCTTGAAGGTGCTCCTGGAAGACGGGATTTATTTTTTGCCTTTAATCCAAAATATATTATTACTTCTGTCCTGTGCACACATGTGCATGGCGCACATTTTCTTGTGTCTACTAATTTACAAGGGAAGAGTTTAGAAGACCAATGTGTGCTTAGCAGAGAGAAATGGGTTTAACTCTTCTCCTTCCCCCAAAATGAGCCCTGGGAAGCCACAGTAAATGGGACAAGTGTTGGCATTGCTCCAGCTCCTCTCTAAAACACTTCTGTAGCTGAAACAGAGAAAAGCACGTGTGCGAGAGCATGTCTCGATATCCATTTGCCCTTCTCAAGCTACAAAATGATTAATTCACTTCATGTAAATCTTAAAATTTTAGTCAGGGATGCCTGAGTCTCTCGTGCTCCTGGCCAGTCACCTACTTGCTCTTCTCTTCCTCTTCCTCGCGTTTCCAGCAGCAGTTCCCTAAGCTTGTAGGAATAAAGCTGAAGAGCAAGAGCTGCTCACGAGTTGCCAGATTATAAAGAAAGGTTGTGATTCGGGAAATAATTTCAACAAACAGTCATGCTTTCTTCTGCCTTCAGCTCAGACCTTCTGTGCTTCTGCATATTCCTGAATCTGGGCATTTTTCTGGAAGCAAAATTTAAATGCCCAGCCCACACTTTGGGTTGTAGCTCTCCCACAAGTTCTCTGAGGTTTCCCAAACAGAATTTTTTTGTATAATCCTTCCATTCTGGAGACTGCTTTTTCTTTTAAATAACTTTAACCTATTTTTTTCCTTCTCTTTTCCTTAATAGAAGGCTTGTACAGTTCTTAACGTAATCTATTCTTCTACTGTGTGAAAAAAGAGGTTTTCCTGAGCCTGGATTTAATATGTAAGCCTGCCTGAAACTGCTGATATGACACATAGCTTAGTAAGAGAAAATCACATATGTTCGCTACATCTTTCCTCCACCAA
Organism: Caloenas nicobarica; assembly: GCF_036013445.1. Taxonomy (NCBI): domain Eukaryota; kingdom Metazoa; phylum Chordata; class Aves; order Columbiformes; family Columbidae; genus Caloenas; species Caloenas nicobarica. The sequence continues at coordinate 38,064,006 of NC_088250.1, read as the reverse complement.
CTTTATAAAAAAAAAAAAGTTTGCAGACATCCCCTGCTAACTATTACTAGCTACCATACTTTGACTTTATTTTCTGATTTTCCCTCAGAATTCTGGGTACTGCTGCTGGACTTGTCATCACGTTGTCATCATGTCCTGGTGTGCAGGCTACTGTGGGCTTCTCTCTATGCATGCTTTTTCCTTTTTTTTTTTTTTAATTTAACCTTTAATAGGTAGAAATAAGTCTGTTTAGTCGCATGTAGTTTGCAATAAGCCTATGCTCTTCAGAATGCAGCTGCCACATGTTATGAGGTTTGGGGGGTGTGTGTGTTTTGTTTGTCGGTGCTGTTTTCTGTTCATAGAGCTATGGATACAAGGGAAGGTTATTTTTCGAAACAACTAAAGCATGAATCTTGTAATACTTATGACTTCTGTTAGATGGTATATTAATATTAGTGGGTTTGTTTTAGATAAAAAGGTTCTGCTGTAGCAGAGGAGCTTATTTCCAGTGAAATTGGTGCAAACATTTGCTAGTAAGAGTGAAGAATCTGAGCAGGGGGAAAGGCAGTCGGAAAGGAAACCATCATTTTCTCTCTGAAAGAGCAGAAAGCCTGGACGGCATCTGAAAATGTACATATAATACAGGAAAAATGGAGCAAAAAAATGGAGTTTCTTGGATTCAAAGGTGAATCAAAAGGAATTGGCTTCTGCCCGGACAAGGCGGCCAGAGAGGCCACAGTAACAGATCCACGTGATAAACCAAGAGGCAACTGCAGAGCTCCCCAGACAACTTGCCTGAAGTGCCTGCCAAGGAGGCAGATGCTGCTGCTGGAAGAATATCTTCCACAGTTGGGCATCTGGGTTCAGCGCTTCCCACGTAAGGGAGAGGGATGGAAGCATCAGGCTGGCCCCCGTCTTCCCTTTTAATTATTTCAACATCCGTTTTATACTTTTGTAAATAACACGTATTATCCTGCCGTTGTGCGGGAAAATAATAAGCGAGGAGAAGGGGGGTTTTGCCTGTAATATATCCCTTCGCGGGGGTGTCTACATGGATGGGTAGAGATGAACTGGAGCTTGGCTGCCCTGTGCTCCAGCCTGGTCAGATGTGAGACAGCTCGGGTCTGGGAGCCGCAGAGCTGCCTTGCGGTGGCACGGAGCTCAACCTAATAAGCAGAGCAGGCTGAGATTCATTAATTTAACATTAATAAGCACAGCTTATTAGCTCAGGCACAGTGCTGTATAATGCAGGCACACAGCTTCTGGAGCAGAGCTGCGTCCGCCCTCGCCAGCTCGGAGCATGAGGACCCAGCCGGGTGCTCTTCTCCCCTCCTGCATCTTGTATTAGGGTGGAGAGACTATTTTGCAGTTGCTGCAGAAGCTTCTGTGCAAAAACAACCCCCTCAAAGCTCCAGGAACTCTAGGTTTTTAGATTGCATTGCTGGCTTGGGCTCAGTCTTTAAGTCATTCAAACTTCTTGTGCCTCAGTTTCCCAATGGGCGTGTAACGGCTGCCTCAAAGATGCTGCTTTGGAAGCAGGTTAGATACCGATCATAAAATACTGTGGGATCCTTAAGAATGAAATGTTCCTTCTGCTCTGCTTGAATTATAGTTTTGTGAGTCAATTATTGGGTAAAAATAATGATTTATCAGATAGAGTTTGGTTGCTCTCTGTTCATGTTTGTGCAGAGAGCCAACACAAGATCTCTGCATCATGTCGTGTCCCATGTCTGCCTGCAAAACAGGGCCAGAAAGGTATATCTGTTTTATCTGGTACCTGAGACTAGCTCTGTTTGGGAGTGAAATTCCCCTGTAAATAAACAACAGGAAAGAAAGGAGTCCTGGAGACCTTGGGGCTGTATTGACAAATGTGTGAGACAGCAGCGTATGGGCTATACGTAGCAAGTAAATGTTCTTTAAGCATTTTCAAGTAGAACGGGCTGTTTTCTGCAGCCCTCTATTTGGGAAAATCCCTGCTCAGGTTGGGTTTTGTTGTTTCTTTCATATGTCAACTGTATTTGTTTGATGTGCTCATCTTCAGGAAGAAGTATGAATAACCTAATAGTAGCTGTGCTCAATTATTTTCGGTATGAGTTCTGATAAAACGATTGGTTATGTTATTAGACTGACAAGAGCAATGCGATGTGTCTGTTCAGCCCCATATTTTGTTTCTTTCACTTATGAGTAGTACAATAAATTTCATGCAGAGGTAAGCAGGGGAAAGGAGTGTGTTTTTTGGGTTTTTTTCTTTTTCCTTTTCTCCAAAAACACTAGTCTTGGTCCAGTTTTGCCAGTTATTCTACACATGCACAGCAGGAAACTATCGCTGTCCCAAACAGATTATGCTCTAAAAAGCTAAGGCAGACAAAGGAAGTATTATCATCATTTTGTAAACAAGGAACCAAGACACAGAGAGATTAAGTGATTCACCCAAGGTCACCCAGAGCATCCGGTCAAAGCCAAGAACTGAACCCACGTCTCCTGAGTCTCAATCAAGTGATTTAACCATGAGAGCAAAGACTTATTGTGTATACCTGATAGCTCTCTCCTAAAACATGGTAAGAAAACTTTCTTCAGGTTAAGATCAATGCCACACATCGTGCAGTAGATTTTGTATATGGCATATCTGAGCTGACAGCCTGTACCCACTTCTTGCACTCAGGTTCTTCCCAGGAAATAATTTCCGTTATTATTCTTCCATTGACAGTAATAAATTTTCATCCTTCTCTAGATAACCCACTGAATGGGAGAATATGCACACATGGTACATCAGATGAATACCTAGAAAACGTTTTTTCTGCAAGGCCAAACTCAGTCATTTTATGGGCTGTTTAAAATCCTTTCATGCTTAATGAAATGGGGACACTCCCATGACTGCATGGACTTCATTTTGCAGTTTCAACTGGAAGCTGCAAAACAAGATAAAGGATCTACATCTCTTATATGTATACGCCAGGAGAACACAGCAGAAAAGATCAGTATAAAGGCATCATTCATTATAAGCTCAGAGTAGCCTTTTATTTGGAGTCTTTATTACTGCCTCACTGAGGTCATTATAATATTCCTGGGATAGCAACTCCTCTGTGCACAGGGGCCCTACATTCTGCTTAGTCCCTTCAATTTTAAGGGCAGTTTGGTTGAAAAGTGGCTGTAGAAAACGGCACATTAGTCCCAACAGCAGGACAGCCACGAAGGGAGGAAAAGGACCCTACCCTTCATGTGTCCCATCTTGAGGTCTGCCACTTCTGCCTGGTCATTCTGCAAGTCAAACAGCTGCAGGTTGGTTTCCAAGTGAGCTCATGGTCTATGTACATTTTTACTGTTAATGCCATGAAAGACGAGAACAAAACCCAAAGTGAACAATGGAACCTGGGTTGACTTTGTGGGCTGACATGTCTTGCAAATGGAGCTCAATGAGCACAGAAACCATAGAGGAATGATAAGGTGGAGCCTCACAGTGTAATTTTTCTGCCTCTGGGGTATCTCAGCAATGTTAGGAGACCAAAAATGAACTTCCAGATCTCTCCTCAGCATTTCTCGGATGTTCAGTGTTGTCACAAGCTTTCTTGTGAGGTACAAGAGCTCATAATGGATTTTCTTGATTGAAATTTCTTCTGTCATTGCATGCCTCAATAAAGGAGTTTGAATGGCAGGGATCTTGATGGTGAAAATATGGTGATCAAAAGGTCTGTTTTTGGAGAAAGTCAAACCGAACTGGACAACTCCAATACTGGAATATGTTGCACTTGCCCAGTTCAGTATATCTGTAGCATGGTAATCCCCATGTGTCTGACTGCATTGAAGAAAACAGAACTGTTTTCTAGTAGAGAAAAAGTCATGCTTTTGCTTAGACATACTGATTTTTTGAGCAGGAATAGGATATACATAGATACCATAAATCATGCTTAGTTTTGCCAAAGAATGTAGTTATCTTTGGTATTTTGGATGACATTTCCAATAGGATTTGGACATCACACACCAATTCCTTTTAAAATTATTGACCTGTTATTATCACAGTTCTACTTACTTCTTTAGGTGTTCAAAGAGGATTTTCATTGTGTCATAGTTTGGTTTCGGGAGCTTTTTAACCAGACTCCTTATGGATTTGATGCGAGTGGCATTGTCCTGGATTTCTGAGGAGGAAAAAAAAAAATATATATATATATAACTACTTGAGTGCTGTATCAGGACGTTACTTTGCCCAGTGCTGTATCTGGTACCTTAAGAAGAAAAAACATTATTAACATATCGTTAAAAACAGAATGTATCATACCTTCTGTCAACTTAATAGAGAGAAAGAGTAATTTACAAGGATTAAAAATTCTCTCTTAATCCCAAGGAAAAAATTTCTTGTTCACATAATTATATTCTTATGCTTGTCATTTATTTTATTAGACCATCATCCTAAGCTAAAGTACCCCCAAGGAGTAAGGGACCCACATTTTAAGGGGAATTCCACTTTGGAATGACATCTGTCCAATGGTTCAGTTTCTGTCATGGATGCACTTTCCAGGTAGTCTTTGTTCTCTTTATTTTTTTTTTTCCCCTCATCATAATTTAATCAGTTATATTTATGATTCTCTACCTTAACATTGCACTCCACTATATTTGAGTATATTAAATTATTTGCTATTCTTTTTAGTCATGTTTTCTGGTGATCGGTTATTTTGAGAAACCAGTTCCAGCATAGTTATCTTCTAATACCTGTAGCATCTCACAACTATAATTTCTGTAGGAAATGATTTGTATTTCAAACTTAAAATTCGTTAGAAGAATGCAGTACTAAGGACTTCAATCTCTCTTTTGAGGTGATAAGAACATTGCTGTCCTTTTTGTTCAGATATGCCTTCCTGTTGATGATTCATGATTCATAGTTTCATGGGAAAGGTTTGACAGATATTTTCATGAATTTGCTTAAGATGTTGCAACTAAAGTGAAGTCATGTACAACTGTGCTTTCATTTAGGAACAGATTAGATAAGGTGCCAGTAGGTCTGACGTAGGGAAAACATCTTGCATGTTACATGCCCTAGATAACCTGAGAATACTTTCCTGATCTTATCATCTATGATTTAATTATCACCTATCATTCTTCGTATATGTTCCTTTTTAATATTCATATGGCCTTAGCACCCAGAGATCTCAATCAGGACTGAATCCCAGTTGCAGTAGGTGCTGCATAAGCATAGATGGTTATTAGTGTCTTGATTCAAACATTTCACCAGAAAAATAGTTTCAAGCAAAAACTGCCTGCAATCAAACTGAATTTAAAAATTAAAATTGGTAGGATAATATTCCTTCCTCAGCGTGTATTCATAATTCCTGTTGAGATTAATACTTCATACACACAGATTTAGATGTATATGTAATTTATAATTTAAACATTTTTGTATCTATGAAAGACAAGAGCTCAAAGTGGTCATGCAATAGTGATATGGAAGTTACAGACAAGTGAAGAATACACTTTCTGTGTATTTTACTCTTGTTCTGGTCTGAGCTATACAGAAACTTCTGAAAACACAAACTCCTCCAGTCTTGCAACCCAGTCACTCCTTGATGTTTTCTGCCACAAGCCATTAGCACTGTTCATTTTTGTCCCATGGACGATCTGTCCAGTGGAAATATGACTGAAGCTAGAAATGAAAATGATACGAAATTTGCAGAAGTGAATTGACTGTAAGGAGGTATATAAATTCTGTGGGCATTTTATTTGTGCTGCTTGCTGCATGTCCATGCTATGATCTTACTAAATAAGTTATATTTAGATTGCCCTGGCTGTCCCGCAACTTCTCAAGTAGAGCTTCTCAACTAGTTAATTTTTTAATTCTGTTTTCTCCTGAGAATTCCATAGACTTGAGTGGAGCTGAAACACTGATATTGGGGAAGTCTCAATGGAAGGAAAGGCTCACTGTCCGCTGCAGAACATTTGCAAGGAAATGTCATACAGTAAAACTTTATCACGCTCTCTTGAAGGAAGTGCTTCTGCCCTGCATTGATTAACAGATACCAGCTTGGTAACCAGCTTCCCTACAGAAACAGCTGCTTTGCAGAGGCTGTGCTTCCTTATAAGGTGTATTTGTAAAAGATAAACTAAAAAGAGCCGTATTAATTTACAAAGAAACTATTTATTGCGAGAAAGGCAAGGGTAGAAAGCTTTGTTTTAGGGCTTACCGCACCAAAGTCATCAGTACTGACATACAGGAGAAGAGATATTTAGGTAGGAGCTAAAGCACAAAATCCATAGAAATTTTGCATAAAATTATTTTGTGAGTCAGTCTATTTGTTAATTGTTGGTCTGTTGTACAGGAAGAAAAAATAGCCAACATGGGGTAACTTTAGTCAGCATTTCTGAACTGGGAATGATAAACACCTCTGCCTGGCTCTGGCATTTATCAGTACTGAGATATTATTACCACATAGAGTCACAGCATGGTTACTGTTATCATCAAAAAAAAAGAGCCAGCTAATCTTAATGGTTTGTAAAGCCGTTACCTGCACTGGTCTGACATTTATCATGATCATTTTACCACATGAGTCCTACATTGCAAAGGTATTTTATCTGGAAGGGACATCACTATGAATTATTATTTGCAGCTAGGTAGAAAATTGTATGTTGTAGATACCTTTTCTCATTATAAATCACAGTCACATTTTACCATTTCCCACACAAAGCTGCTGAGCCCAGGCTTTTTGCCATAACACTTAGTCTAGCTCCCTTTTATAGTTCCATGAAAATATTGGGTACTCTTTCATTAAAATGGCTGATATTGGTGGGTTTTTTTAAATGCTATATACGCGCTTGATTTTCCTCTAGTATAAAAGAATCTGTTTTTCCACTTGAGAAGCTGAAGAGGATAAACTGTTCATTTTTTTTATTAAAGCTTACTCTCGCTTCAGTTTTTGTGGCTGGGCTTGTCTTTACTCTTGACCTTGTTGATGGAATATTTAACAGATCAGATGCAAGATCTTATGTTTCATTTGCATTACCTATGTATTTGCTTTCTTTCTGTAAAGCCTTGAGTCCCACTTTCCTAGAAATTTTCCTATTTCAGATTCCTAAGTAGGAAGATTTTTTTTTTTTGAAGTTTTCTCTTTACTATGTTCAAACAGAGGGAGGAAATCCATAAACGTGGGTTTGTACAAATAATGGTGGAGAAGGTGTCCCCCGTCTTGTGCTGTGTTAGGAAGTCTCGCAATACAGTGTGCAAAAGAAGAAAAACACGGAACAGCTGTTAAATACTCTATCTAAGCCTAGAAAATGAAGTAGACCAGTTTTGACAAAATGAAATAATATTAGTTTTCATTATATTCTTTTTATTGTGAAAATTGGTGAAAATCTGGGGAAAAGATTCCCATTTGGGAACATTTGACTCTCTTTTCCCTGTGAAGATCTCTGAAGGCAAAGAGTCGGCATAGTGACATATATCAAATAAAGGATGAGAGAATAGTTAATCCTTTTTGCATTTTGGGGGGAAAATATGGAAGGTACAGGTGAAAATTTCAGCAGATCGGGATACTCCAAAGTGAATCACAGATGGTTTTCCATGTAGTATTTTCATAGAACACCTATTTAGAATTTGTGTTACTGTCTTTAAAAATAGGGCTGTCTCCCTTTAACAGAGCCAAACTGTGGAGATGCTCTCTTGTTTATATTTAAATGAAGAACACATTGAAAAGAAACCACTTAATATTATATAAGCTTTTTTGTAAATGAGCTTTGGGTAAACATTTGAGCACAGAAGAAAACATGATGTGTCTGTAACATTAACAGTGGCTGGGTAAAAATGAATGAAGAAAGTAACCTTTAGCACTTGTGGCCATAAAGAATACTTAAGCAAATCCCACCGAATCTTTCTTTTAATCATTAATTTTAAAGGGACATACATGTTTACAACAAGCCACTTTGTTTCAGAACAGGAAGTCCAAGGTTTATCTCCAATAACTCACATTTGCTAGGAAGGGATGTATGTCTCTAACCTGACATGCATTCATTATTTTGTAAGGTACTGGAGTCTGACCCGTGACCCTCCTCGGACCTGCTGCATTATTCATGTCTGACTGACTTTGTATAGTTTTACTATAGTGCCCATTTCCACCTACCAGGCATTTTAGTGGCTTGTGCATGTTTAATGTTAAATGGCATTTATGGCTCACATTAATACCCAATTTTATCACGAGCCATGGTTTCTTTTTATGCTGTCGAGCCTCACAGCTGAACTGCTGAGAAAAACACTGATTTATGATTCTGCATAAAATATCAAACTATTGATCTCCCACTTAATCTACATTTTGTTGTTGTTGTTTTAAGCATGGTTTTCTCTGATTTTCTTACATGGCTCTTCTCACCTTGTTTTGTTGGGGTGTTTTGGTTTTTTTGTTTTTGGATGAGATTTCTGCTGTGGTTAAAACGTCACACACTGTTGCTACAGCAAAAAAATCTGCCTGCCAAGAGTTCTTCCAACAATTTGCGACTGATTCAGCTGCAGAGAGAAAGACAGGTCTTGTCTGAGGCTTTTTTGGTTTGTTTATTTCGTGTTTTCTATTTTTTTTTTTTTTTTTTTTTTAATCGGAACTGAGTGAGTTAGGTGGATTTTCGAGTGCTAATGAAATTGTGAGACTTATGGTGCTGGCTACAGCCAGCCGTAGTGTGGGCAGACGCTCTGTGAGCTTCCCCACTGTGCTGCTGTGCAAGCATCCCCGCTGTTATGTTTGCTATAGTTTTAATGTCTGTGAAAAATTCCTGATGCAACTAAATTATGTTCTGCCCTCTTGTTTGTATAAATAAACACCCGACTTAGCCAATTCATCTTGCTCTCGCCCATTTTAGAAGCTTGCCCTGCCACACAATGCTTAACCCCAGCCCTTGATAGCTTTGGTGTTATCAGAGAATGAAAACTTGCTTAAAAGAGAGTGCTCTGTTGGCTTGATTTTTTTTTTTTATTTTGTTTTTCAGAGACGTCAACTGCCCAAAACTCTGCTTTCATTTGGTAAGTCTTCAAATTCTGGAAGTCATGCTGGCTAAAATACACAGATTTTTACCTATAAATATATAGATAAATTATTAGTATCACTTTTAATGTCAGGATATTTTAATGTCACTGTATGCAATATAAAAGTCCCAATTTTAATCACTTACAGTACACTGTGGAAATTGTTTCATGCAGATACATTGTAAAATATTTTCTTGTTTATTTAAAAAAAAATCTATAAGAAGCATTCAAACTAACTAATGTTTGCTATAAGGAAAATAACCAATTTGTGATCTAAATTGATTTTACTTTTTATTCATGCCTCAGAAATAGATATTGCAAAAGAAAATGAGAATTGCATGAAACGTCTCTATACAGGCAATTGATAAATTCGTCCTATGTGATATGAAGTGGAGTTTGCAATGAATATTCATACAACTTTTGCAATCCATTAGCAAGACCCAAGACAATGAGTTCAAAGCTCGGTTCCATTTAACAAAAATGTATGTGGAATTAATGGGAAAAAAACAGCACTTACAAAAAGTTAAACTTTAATGTATCAAACTCCAGGTGCCGGAGTTTGAGGGAAATAACCAATAATAGTCATTTTTTTTACATATTTGATGGGACTGATTATGCAATGTGCAACTCTAAATCGCTTATAGCACATTGTAGCATGGTTCCATCCCATTGGCTACAGTAGGGTGCAGGCAGATGGATGACAGTGACAAGGAGAGAAGTGCTTTTGCTTAGCCGTGCGTTAAGATGCCATCCAGAAGCTCTGTGCACTGCAGACACTTCATTAGGATGCCAGGATAATGGTAAACTACCACTCAGAGTGACACCCCATTTCCTGCTTACTGAGCTCTCCAACCTCGGCAGATGTCAACAATCTCACAGTGCTACAGAGCAGACCTAACTTTCCAGGCACTTTGACTCCAATTTTTTTCCCTTAACAGTGCCATACATTACGTGCAATATGTAACAGCGAGTACCGAGCAGAAAGCAAAATTTGCTGCCCTAATTATAACAAAGCAGCATCTGACTTAGGTACTGCATGCCCAGCGTACATACAACCGGTTAGGTGGCGTAAAAGAGGAATGAGCTTTGTCAGTCGAATTTGGGGGTTAATTAGACTTAGGACTTTGATCGCTAATGGATATTCTGAACCCGACCGAAACGATTGTGCTTCACCGCTAACTTCTACCAAGCCTCGGAAAAATATGCCGAGCTCTTCCCTGGTATTTCATACGCTGTTACAGCCTTGAGTGGGGTTCTCTGCACAGAAAGAGCAAACTTGAGCATCTGGACGGTGTGATATTTTCTCGGTAAATGCACAACTCGAGGCCGTAACGCACGTCCCCAACAGCAGTTATAACCAGCAGAAAGACTGCGCGGCGCCGCTTGACCTGCGCTCCTTTCCAGAGAAACACAAATAGTTGCTCACACTTTCAAAAATCGTCTTCAGATACAGAAGCAGTATTCATAAGGTCACTATTTCTTATTTATTTCTTATTTAATGTAACGTCTTGAGCCTAGCAGTGTGTGATTATGTATGGTTTTGAAATCAGGAATCCTGTTTATTTTATGTATTTTTTTTTTTTTCCCCCTCTTTTTTTTGGCCAAAGGGGTGACTTAGCACTAGTGGCCTATCACTATTTATTTTTGTTGTGTAAAGGGGTGGAATTACGACAAGGCATCACTGCCAGCTCCTGAAATCCCCACTCCTCTCTCCTGCACAGCCTCCTCTTGCCCCCACTGCCCGTGCCAAGGATGCCTTCGATTGGCATCCCTCTGCTCCTCACCCGTATTCTGCAAACTGACATGTCGGTTGAGGACCTGGGGATGGATGGTGATTTGGGACGGAGAAAACCTGTGTCAGGGTGGAAGGATGTACAGGGATGAGGTGGCAAAGCATTTCTCAGATTTCACCTTGCATGAAAATTAGGATGTTGAACAGGAGCCGTCTCAGAACAATTGTAAAGTCGGGGCCGTAGGCTGTCATGTTTATTTAGCTGTGGTCTGTTTTCCCCATGGAAAATGCCCACTAAAGCTCTCAAATGCACTTGCACTTTGGTCGCTGCAAACGACGCCCTTGGCATTGACGTGGAGAGGTGGGATTGGGTCCCTTGTGGATACCGCAGGAGAGGTCCTGGGAAGGGTGAAAACTGGAGGTATATTTTAGGTTGGTAAGCTGTAAATTTTTATGCTTAAAAAGAGACTTTTAAAATATGTTGGAAATAATTTTGTGAAGAGTCTTCTGTATTTTTGCTCTGCTTTATCTAACCTTTAGTGTATTAACCTCCAGCAAAAGAAGGAAGCAAAGAAGTTCATTTCTCAGATGACCCATATGAAGGGGTTAAAAGGATTTAATATTTTTAGTAATCAAAGAAAAGCACGCAGTTTATTCTTCCTTTTATTCTCCCCTCCTTCTAACATTCAAAAAAAAAAGTAAACAGCATCTCCCCAAGGGAGATTTAGATTTGAAGACTGTTCATTATATCATTTGAATAAGACTAGACCTGGCCTTTTGACTTTGAACCACTACCAAATTTCAGG
>NC_088250.1:38022500-38050000 GCF_036013445.1 Caloenas nicobarica | reverse complement strand
GGCAAAATAGGGCATGTTATACAACATATATCTTATCATTTTTGCTCATCAAATCCCCATTTGCTGAATGCAAATTTCTCTGGTCTAAGTGCTCTTGCACCTCAATTTAAATGAATAATAGGATAGACTCTATTAAAATCGGTTTAAGGTTGCCATGGGTGACATATCAGTAGGGTTAAAATGAGAAAAAAGGTCACAGAGGCAGTCCTTACAACCTGTTTTTTTATTATTATTATAATGAAGCATATGTAAGTATCCATGTAGGTATAAATGACAACATATTGATACCGTAGACAATACTTCGTTTGTAGGTCTTTTGCTGTTTTGTTGGGGCTTTTTTTAAGGCAACGTAGTCCACACAAAATAAATGTGAAATTACAGTGTCATCAATAACTCTGGGAATGTGTTCGGTTGCAGTGAAAATTAGAGAGTAAGCTTCAGTGCAATAATGCTGTAGACTGACAGATTGTGGATTTGTAGAAATAACAGAGAACTCAGAAAAAGACTGTACTTTTGATGCGGCAAATCCTTCATTTCAGGGAACCAGCAAGGTACTGTAATCATATTAACAAAGCAGCCAGAAACTATACCCAAACACCTCATTTAAGAAGAATTTTGAGTCTTCAGCTAACCTGATTTATGGGATTATGCATGCAGTTATTTGATAAGTATTGAAAATACTACCACTTCACACTGAAGGCTTCCTTGATCTATCTTTTTGTATGTGTGTCATAGTCTTATCCTGTTTAAAGCTTAGAAAATACCGCTTCTGACCATTCTAAAGACTTAAAGAGTAAAATCACAACTTTCCTGAATATTTTTTGATCCTTTAAAAGTCAAATCTGTTTATTTTAGTAGTCCCCTTATTACTCACTTTTTTTATATTATGCGTGATTTTCATTTGGTTTTCACAGACTCAGATTTTTGATACAAGGAAGCATTATATTTCCTCTTTTTTTTCTTTTTTTTTTTTTTAGTCTACAATAAGAAGAAAAAAAAATCTCCTTATTTGCTAACGTTACAGTGTTAGTTTAATTTTCATAGGAGCAGTGGAATATTTTGAAGTGAGTAACATTTACCAAGTCATTAGTTTTATGCAAACTAGGAAGGAAGATGAAAGAAAAAAAATTATCAATTATTTATAGATTGTTAAAATGTATCGTCGTGCAGTGCTACTGTATAGAAATGACAATTAGCCAAACTTACCTTCTATAATTAATAATGCATATATTATGCTCTTTGGGCAACTAATCACCAGTTCTACAAATCTGTTTGACACTGCTGAAGATACCTAGCAGACACCCAGGTTAAAATAGGAAAAGCAGAACAACGTTCTCCCATTAAGGGATGACCAGCTTGAATCTCAGCTACACTTAAACTCGCACCGCGCTCCCGGTTGACAAAATGGTGGGTCTACCAAAGCGCTTGACAACCTGATTGGCACATGTGAAATTAAAATCCCGAGCCTCCGAACAGAAAAGGTCTCCCAAACTGGCGCTTTGACTGATGCACTGAAAGCCAACCCACCGCATTTATCACCCTCTGCCTCGACTCGAAACTTTGGAAGACGGGAACAGCAGTGCTCCTTATGTCCACGCTACTGGCCAGGCAGGCGCAGATCAGCAGGCCACGCTGCGCAACCTGTTTCTCCGGCGGTACAGATTTGGAAACGGCAGATATAGCTCGCGAGGGGCAGCCGCTCCATTCGCACCTATCAAAACAACAGGCAGGGCTGCCACGCTCTCGCAGCTCAAGGAGCAGAGCGGGCGGGAGGCAGCACCGCCGCGGGCGCGAAGGGATGCGGCGCCGCATCCCGGCGGGATGGGGTGCGAAAGGGATGCTGCGCCGCATCCTGGTGGGATGGGGTACGAAGGGATGCTTTACTGCATCCCAACAGGATGGGGCGTGAAGGGATGCGATGCTGCATCCCAACAGGATAGGGTGGGAAGGGATGCTGCACCGCATCCTGGCGGGGTGGCGTGAGAAGGGATGCGGTGCTGCTGCATCCCGGCAGGATGCGGGATGGGATGCGAAGGGATGCTGAGCTGCATCCCTTTGGAATGGGGTGAAGGTGGTCCAGTGCTCATGGCCAGGTGGCTTCTTCACTCCTGTTTTTCTCCTCTATACCTTAATCAGTGAGTCTTAAGCATCACTTTTCCCTTGAAAATGTTTTTCCCTTGAAACTGTTTCTCCCTTTCAAAAGCTTTATTTTTCCCTTTTTTCTTTTTTAATTTTTTTCCCATTCGAAATTTGATCACACAATACAGCTATTAGCATCAGGTCTCTCACTGAAATAACTTTGCCATCCTCTTTTTTTGGGCTGAAGCATACTTATGGTGGTCGTGGTGGGATGCAATCACCTAGATACTGGCAGCTAATCACATTGGAGAGTTACCCTGTTGTATCCACGCTATCCTCCAAATACACTGAGACGTGAAAACCTTCTGGGCCACTTCATGCTCTAAGGCGTATTTAATGGCACTGGGTGCATTGTATTTTAGTAAAGATATTTACCTGCTGTACCGTGCATTTATTTATCTATTTATTTATTTATTGTACCTGCAAAGTTGCCATCTAGCTCACCAGCTTTTGCTCTCAGAGGTGGGTCACACTCCGTCCCTGACATTGTCTTCCATTACCAAAGGGCTGGGTAAGGGAAAGGCACGAGGAATTTGGGTTTGGCATAGGGAATGTTGTCCCAACACATCCTGACAAAAATCTCGTTATGGAAACATTTTGATCTATAACTACACATCTTCTGATCTATAGGGTGTAGCTGCTCCCATGGCTGGTGGCTTGTCCTCCAGTGCCATGCTGAAAAGACCAGGTAAGTCATCATTTTTACTTTTACTTAGCTTTGTCCCACTGGTTTGACTGCCCAATTTTCAAGGGAAGGTTCCCTTTGCAAAACTAAATGATTCCTACCTTGCGTTAAGCCCCAGTAAGGATTTGTTAAAATCTTTGATCACCTGTTAATACCCAGAATACTAAAGAGCCCTCCACAAGCACAGGGGGCAGTACAGAATTATTATTATTATTATTTTTTATTTGTTATAAGCATACTATTTGTAATAATTCATAGACATTCTTGAATTTATAAATATCAACGCTTCGCCAAATATTTTAACTACCCCTCCATGGCAAATTGTCTTTAAATACTGGCAGTTTTTTCTTTTTAACATTTACTTGTGGACCAGAAACACTTGCAGTCTATTGCCCCTGGCCTTCTGTGAGAATGTTAGTTAGCAATGCTCATAAAAACTCAATTCATCAATGTGAACATAATTTGCTATGAACAGAAAGCTCACAAAAGGGTGAATTTGTCAGATAGACAGGTGGCCTGAGATCTCTCCCTGATACTGAACGATATGAATAATAGATTCTGGTAAATGTATGCCAAGACTTGAGCTGTAAACACAGCTGCCTCCATTCCCTTCCAGAATAACAGCTTCGAGAACGAAAGCACAGGAACCACAGTTCCACCTGAGGACTAAGCCTGTGCACGTACACACACACACACACAAATACAAATGGGATGTACTTGCAGGCTCACAAAGAAAACAAGCCCCGGAAAAAAAGGACATAACCATTTCCAGCTTCTTTTGCAGACCCTTGCTATGGACGGATTTTAACATGTGTGGAGAGCAGAAGGAGAAAATAATAGAAAACACTTAAAATATATTTTAAAATATCTGCCATCGCAGAAATAAATCTTCCTACAATCCAAAGGGAAAAAAAAATAAACCCTCAGCTGGCTTTTGTAGGTAAAGGATCCAGGCATAAGACAAAAAACACATCATAATGTCACAGTTGAACATGTATAAAATAAAATTATAGAGATCTTTGCTGTGATACTACTTCCAAAAATTGGTTAACTGTAATGGTCCTAGCTAGACCTGCACAATATTTTTTTTGTTGCAGGCAATTGGTATTTATTTATTTATACTGCATTCAGTTTTAGTTAGGGTTTTTTCAGGTTTAAATCATAAATTACTGTCTATAGACTAGGTTAGAAAGATATTATATGTGCAAAAATGACCTTTAGGCCTTTCTAATGAACAGCTTTCTGCTGGATGGTTGCCCGACATAACTTCAGAGCAGCCTGAAGTCTGTTCCAGGCAATCCCAACAACCGACAGTACAAAAGGGTCACTGTCATGCTTGGAGACCAATGGGGAGGACTTAATCCTGGGTCAGACCTCTCTGGCAGCATCATATAGGTGGGAGGAAAAGAACCATGGGACAGTGACTTTATGTCGCTGAAAAAAAAAAAAAAAGAAAAGAAAAGAAAAAGAAACAAAGCAAAACAAAACCAAACAAAACAAAAGGAAGAAACAAAACAAAACAACGCACACACACAAAAAACCCAAACAAGCCTTAAAATGGACTTGGGGCCAGCCACGCTCGTTTTGAGAGCAACTTAACAGTACAAATGCTGTTGACTTTAAAAGGCAGACATGTAAGGTATTACAGAAGAGAGTGGCTGGCTGAAGTGCTTGGTTTGGGCTATCAAATGCTTTTATTTTTGCAGTTCTAGCTGACGACTCTCAGCTCTATTTTTTTGCATGGTCAGGGTTTAATATATTTCCCCCCTTGTAGGTATAAAACAAAAGACTTTTCCCACACTAGCATGCTTTATTTTAGGGATAAGGCAGGCTCCTTATTTGATCCTTCTTTGGCAGTGACATAGCCCAGGAAATGAATTGGGGATTGTATCATCTGAAGTTCATACATGTTTGTTAATATTTGTTATTTAGGGAGGATGCTTCTCTGTAATGAGTTGGCTAAGGTGAGAGACATGTAGCACTGAATGCAGAACCAACACATCCTAAAGCTCCCAAAATGTGACCGCATATGAGATATTAAAAGCAAAATGGAAGTTCTGAACAAATGAAATCACTGTCAGAATAATAAAAGAGAAATGAGCTATGATCTAATCTGTTTTCTAGCAGTGTCACAGAGGAGCTATAATAAAAGCTATTTGCAAAGTTCAGAATCATTTCCCGTGCAAAGCCATTCACACACTATACGACTCTGGACAAATGGAGGGGGTCTTGGCTTTGCCAAAAAAATTGTATGTGGATAGTTTACTATTAGTTTTAAGTTTGTGCACCTAAATTTCCCAATTGGCTGCAATTTAAGCTCCCTCCCTCTTTGAGATGGCACATGAACTTGTGCACCTGGCTTTCTCCCTCTCTTTTTGGTGCATCATCTTCACCTCTTTCCGATTACAAACTGCAAGTGTAAAGGGCAAACAGAAAAAGAATAAAGTCACATCACTGGGTCCTTATCTAACCTGCTTTTGCACCATGCATGCTATAAATGAGAGCACAGCAAAGATTTATTGTGTCCTCATTGGAAATGCTCATTCTGTTCTTCTTGGAACAATGCATGAACTGCAATCCCTGCCACTATTTCTGTGGCATCGTCTCTGTAAGCAGTGTGATAGGAAGAGACATACAAAAGCAACACGAGAAAGGATGAAGTGAGTATATAAATGCCCGTTTCCTCCCTGATCTTCACAGTGAATGCATGACAAGTGATAAAATAATGATGGAGGCACACCTAGAGTCATGCACAGAGGCAGTAAAGCAGCTGCTCTGTACACTCCTCCTTTTAAAGCAAGTAAAAGCAACTTAAGGCTGTTCAAAATAGTGATCGCTTCCCTGTGTTATTTTTTTGCATTTTAAAGGGGATATAGGTTAGGCAGTTGAACCAAAGGGAAGAACATGGAGTAGAGCTGAGCTGTCCTTGCTCCTGTGGAGAAAAGTATGAAAAGGTGGAAAACAACGTCTTCGGCTGATTTCTGTACAACTGGAATAACTGTAACTGAGCTCTGTATAGATCTTTATAAAGGCATGGCAGAAGGAGAAAAGGAAAGAGAAAATACTATTTCTGCAATATGGTATCCTCTGATTTCAAACTTGTGGATATCTGCAGTGGAGATTTAAGCGCAGGATGGACCCCACGTGTATCTCTAAAGGCTCCCTGTTGATCAAATGGACCGATGACCCAGATATCTTACTCGAGAAGCAATGAACTAATTAACATCAATGGGATAAGCAGCAATGACAGCGAGCTGTGAGACCTCTCTGGCTCCCTAGAGCCTGACAGTATGGCTGGGAGGTTTCCCTCTCCTCTAAATGTTTTGCTGTCCAGTATGGTCTTTATTGAAATTAAAGTTTGATATCCTGGTTGTAAGAAAAAGGCAGATCAGAGACAAACGGGGCTCAACGTGAGTCTATGCACATGTGTGTGATCATGAAGGTGCTACCACACCTGGAAGGAGAAGCATAGCAAGCGTGGGGGCTTTAGAGCTCTGGTTTTCTCCCCTTTGAGTGTATGTGTGCCCAGGTGAGCAGTTCTTGCCCTGGGCTGTGGTCATTCATCACGATGACCTGGTAATGAGCAATAATAAATCACCTCCTAGACTTTATGGGGCTGGGCACCGTCCTCTGTGAGAGGGACTGTTTCAGACCTGCCTGTCTTGCTTAGCAAAAGGTATTGCAAAAATACGCCTAGGATTCATGCACACAACTGTCATGCAAGTCTCGAAATACAAAAGCGGGCAAATCACTTATTTGCACCCAAATCTCTTGGTCGACTTCACACAAATCTCTCCCTAGTCCTCCCATTTCTCACTGCAACTGTCTTCTTTGTCTCACTTTCCTCTTTGCTTGCCTGTGTTTCTCTTTCCTTCAAATATGTCACATACTCCAAAATAAAAAAATTTTAAAAAAAAATCACAAAGATTCATTCAGGAGCAACAAATCTATTACCTGGCATACGGGTAAGGTGCAGAATCTCATTCCTTTTGCATTTTACTGGACACGGGAGTTACTATGGAAAATGATAAAATAATTCTCCTGATGCCTGTAAAAGCACCATCATGCAGTCAGAGCGAGTCATCAGCAAAAACAGAAGAAGTCAAATAAATAGGTGATGCATTGCTTCTACATGGGGAGGCCTTATGTGTGGGGAAGACAAATATTGAGGTGGCTGTCTGGTGGAAGACAGTACTGCTGTGTCAATAGAGATAAGTGAGTAACTGGCTATGGTGAACTGAAATGTGAGAGATCACCCAGTCATGCCATTGCATGGTGGACTTCACAGGATAATTTTGGCACTTTCTGACATACTCAACATGAAAGCTGAATGGACAGCTTAAAAATAGGAAGCATAATCCAACTCAACTACCCACCCTATGTTAGTGCTGGTGTTATTTGTTTATACATTAAAAAAATATGAAATCACAGGATACGCGTAACTTCCATGGCATTTTTTTCAAGTGTTTCAGTTTTTAGTTGACTTATGATAGAGCTCAAGATCAGGCTCTTGCAGAAAATAAGAGACTATGCACCTAAGCAAGTCTGTTCTGAAAAAGAAAGTTGATTTGTGTTAGATATCAAACTTTGATAGCATTGAAATCTACCTCTGCCTATACTTTCAGTACTTCAGTTCCAGCAGTACTTGAATACCAAATATTGTTTGTATTTCTATTCATAACGTATTCTTCTTAACAGTATCTAGTCCTTCTTTCTGATACAGCCTCTAATTTCCACCTCCACACTGCTACATGGTTCCCTAATTATGTCTAATTATTGCACCACAATCAGCAATAATGGAAAAGGATTTAGTCAGGTAAGCTTGCCATGCTTTTTTCTTTTTGCAGAAAGATAAGCTAACCCTGCTGTTTCCATCACAAATACTTCACCAGTACAGTAAATGTATTTCCAAATAAAAGAGCGGTGTGTAATGAACAGTAAGTAAATGCATTATTATTTTTGAAAAGGAGCATACTATATAGCCCTCCCAGTGCACAAACTGATCAAGAAACAGGATGCATACAAAGATTTTCTGATCTTTGCCTGTTCCCAGAAGTCACAGTAAAACTACATGGCTCTACAAGTAAGAAATGACCTTAAAGCCACAGGAGATTCCCCATGCATAGAAGAGCCCTTTGGTGACTTAAAGCTGCCACACTGATTCTTCTAAAGTTATGACTTGGAGCTGGCTCTGCTAGACCTCAGCTTTGTGTCCATAAACTCACAAGATAGATGTGCCACAATATACAAGGTCTAATTAGGCACAAACATCCAGTAGTGTGTTAATAAAAGCCATAAAAGAAAAAAAAAAAAAGAAAAGCAAATACACCGGCTTTTTTTTTTTAATTGGGAAAAGGGAATTCCAGGAAATTAGAATTGCATAGAACATTGGGCATCTACAGCTAAACAATGCAAAAAAAAAAAAAAAGTTCTGGTATGCTGAATGAATTGAAGAATAAAAAAGGCCAATATTCCTCCCAAGGATATGTAACCAACCTCCTGGAAAACACGCTTTGATTGCATTTTAGAAGAGACAGGCTGGTGCAGCGGGGAACGCGGCACGACAGCCTCACACTGGACGGGCTACAGTTTCCTAACACGCAATATCGCTCTCAGCAAATCCTCTAAGCTTCTGGACAAAGCTTTCCTACACTATTTCTCCAGCACTTTGTCTTCAAGTGAATACCTCTCAAAGTAGAAAAACATATTACAGGCACACAGCTGGGGTAAGGGATCTACGGTCACAAACTGGAGAAGAGATGCTTTTCCCAGATCACAGTCCCCAAAATTACTCCTACACTATTTGGAGGTTTGAGATGGCCTTAGCCTTATACTAACCTTTTTGCTTTTTTTTTTTTTTTAATGGAAAATGTATATATTATGTAGGCACATACACACACACACATATTATAATAGCTGATGTGAATAAAAGAGTACGAAGGGAAATTTATTTCTTCACCAAATACGCTATTTAATTCCTCGTATGTATTAAAGAAGAAAAAACCAAAACCAACCAAACAAAACAAAGAGCAAAACACAAAATACACCCTCCTCCCCCTCAAAAAAAAGAAAACAACAACCAACCAACCACCCACCACGAACAAAAACAAACAAACAAACCAAAACCACACCATCAAACCTAAACTAAAGTACCAGCCTTTCTTCCCCCACCAAGACCCAGCGGTTTGACATTTTTGAAGAAAAGTTCCTAAGTACCCCAAGCTGCTTTCTATGCTTAGTGGAAAAGCCTGAGTGCACCAGTAAGTCTATAACTCCACTTGAACTATTGCACTGAACATAGAGATGGCCCTTTCTTCCCTAAAACATTCTGGACCACAAGCTGGATGTGTCAGCAATATAGCAGATGGGGAAAATGTATACAAGTACATTAATTTTGTGGCCCAGATTTATGCAGAACACATACTTGCACAGATTTCATATAGGATTTTAGATCCTGTTTTAACCCTTAAAAAGGTGAAGCTTGGAAAGAGCACAAAAGAAGAGCAAAAATGTTTGTAAAGTGGAGGATGGAAACGAGAGGGCTCCTGTTGTCACTGCGTGCTTTGGTTCCTGATTTACACAAGTTAATCTGCATGCCTCAGTTTACTTGCTGTGAAACATTTATACTGATGCTAGCAATCTCACAATGAATCTGCAAAGCTTAGTTAATTAGCTCATAATTAATTAGGTTCTTAAAGCTTCCCAGATGAAAGCAGAGCTGGGTGAGTAAAGCCAAAAATGAAATAATATTGTGATGTTTTTCTTTTCTTTTTTTTTTTTTTTTTTTCTTTCAAGGAAGGTTTGCTGATGTACCTGCATGTTCACAAACATTCAGGTGAGCATTTTTATTCACTCCAAATCTCCCAAAGACGAAAGGGCTGTGCATGCCAGCATGGAGACGTGTTTCTGAAAACATTCATACCAGATGCGCGCTCATGACCATCCTGAAAAACTCTTCATTATTCGCACAATGATTTGTCAACGAGTTATAACTGTTCATGAATTATTTGCCAAAGGAAAAAATAAACTCCCTAACGGCTTTACGGGCTGGTCTATATGCACTTTTCAAACAGCTTTAACTATAGATGTTTAGAAGGGGATGCAGCCACTTTGGTGTGACACTCTGCCGCACTCAGAGATGTACCCGTGTCTGGGATGGGGCAACTCAATTTTTGCTGTGGTCTACTGAGAAACTCTAATGAAGGCCACATTTTTTTTTCCCCTTGAGGGTCACTGGTTAAACTTAGAGGCGTCATCTGGGATTTTTTTTTGTTTGTTTTTTGATTGAATAGACTAAGCTTTTAAAAAAAGCTAAAAACACCGAAATTTCACGCTGCTTACTATGCAGCGGGGGTTATAGTGCTTAATTTTTTTGGGTTCCCAGCAACCGTGTTGTGACCCATGACCCTCGGTGAGATGTTTGGAGACCCTTGGCAAAGGGCTGAGAGAGATTCAGCAGCTTCAGACTGAGCTGACCCAAGACTGTAAATACACCCACAGCCACTAACAGCAGAGAAACCGTGAAGAAAATGCTCTCCCAGATTCTTCTGGAGACTTAAACGCATCTCTCTGGGCTTCTTTCCCAGCCTCTGCTTCTACCCTGGGCTTAGGTGACCATGTCCTTTCTTGTAGACGTGGTACCACCAATACCTCAACCCACCCATTGCTTCCTAGCAAGGAAAGTGCTCATTCACTGCAGCACTGATGTGTAAGGTAGTCCGTAAAGAGACTTGAGTTATTATTATCATTCTAATACTATTATAAAGTAAATACTGATAATAGTGGGTATTGTATGTAAGTACCAAATGCTGCGAAGCTTCCTGAATATGCTCTACAACCGACCTCAGGCACCTTCTGTGTTAAAATTGAGGCAACTTTAGGATTAGTGCCTGCTTAATCTTTATTTCTGAAGTTTATCCACATAAATTTTGTACTGAGACATGCTGGGACAGGTAAGACCTACAGAGACAAATAGTTTTGTGAAGCTGGTCTTAAATATTTATTTTATGTGCAAATTTATCTTTATGCCCCTATATATGCCCACACAAGCGACTGTACCTTTTTGTTCAAAACCAAGATAACCAGAGAAGGATAAAGACAGTAAATCATCCCTTAAATTTAACTCATCCCCAGAATATCGTGGGACTTAATGACTGATACACAGTGGAAGTGACAGACAGGAAAACCCTGTTAACCCTCAGGTCCAGAAGATAAGCTAAAACATTTTCAAAGAATTCATCGTGCCTAGCATCGTAAAAGTGGCTCAGTTCATTAGGTGAATAATTTCCAGTGAATTTTTAACACAACTGCCATGTCAGTAATGCACAAAAGGAGACCAGTTTAAACCATCCGTTGAAATATTCTCTGCAGTAAATTTGACAAGCTTAAGTAAAAAAACATTTGTATCAACTGAAAAGCTTGCATTCATGTAGTACCTTATTCAATAACTCAGGAGAACATACAGTAAGCTATCTGCAGGATAGCATTTTTTTTTTTCCTCCAGATGTCTCTTTTTCCTTCCAGAAGTTGCAGAGCATTGGACAAGCAGTAACAGATGATGAACACATGCATAACTACAAATGGGCAAGCTGATTGTTTTCAGAATTGGTATAAACATTTGCTCTTGGATTGAGATTTAGCCCATAGCAAATCTTTACATTCTCGTTATAAACCTCTGACAAAAAGAGCTTCTAATGAAAATGCTGACAGTATGAAAACGTGGTTATGGTCAGGAAAACAAATGGATAAAAAGTGGCATTTTGTAGTTCCATATGTATACTTCATCAGGGAAGTCTTTGCTAAGTTTACATTTCAAAGCAAAAGCTTGATGATAACTGCTTCTCCTACCCTTTCTATTTAAGGCCCCCAAACCTACTGCTATTACTGCTATCTCCTACACTAGCATTAAAAAAAAAAAAAAAAAATACAAACAGAGGGTGGAATATGAACTTCTCTGAGAGCTCAGTCAGAGAACCAGCAGCTGGATTTTTAGCATCTCTTTTATTTTTGATTGTATAGATTATAGTAGAGCCCAACAGCCTGAAACAGGACATGGCCTCACTGCAGTAGGGTGTTAAAGACTAAAGAGGAGAAAAAAAAGGCAAACATGGAGAAAAGAACCGCATTGTGTGTGTTTGCATGGGGACATGGCAGGAGACAGCGGAGGAGGAAGAGCCCAGCAGGACATGAGAGGTCCTCAGGGCAGCACGTGAGAAGAAGCAGATGGATATAAAGTCCACTCAATATTCTTTATCAAAGCACAAGCGTAGTGCAGGTCAGTGGTCGACAATGGAAAAGAAATGTGGATTTACAAGCACAGATCGTCTGAATGTTTTTTGGGACAAGTCACCGAATTAGGTGCTATCTGATAGAGCACGTATGTCTTCCTTCAACACCATCAGGGCTTACTAGGCTTACTTTAAACTAGTAACTATGGAGTAAAAGAAAAAGATAAGAAAATGTAAGATAGAAAAAGGAAAAAAAAAAAAAATTAAAATCCCCAACCCAAGTTCTTAAGAGCTGGGAATGTCAAACAAACACGGGACTGATAACCAGGAGGAAATCAGACAAAGTGACCGTGCAATCGGGTGCGCAGAGCAGTAAAATCTGGCACGATATTTACAGCGGCATCGCTGATTAGGTTGGGGAGGGAGGCAGGGCCACCTCTCCTTGACTGATGGCTCCGTTCCAGTTCTGGACCTCATCATTACGAGAAAGATGCTGAAAATGGTCAGGACACTCACACAACCCAAAAACTAAGTCCAAAATATTAAAAAACCCAAACAAACAAATAAACCAACACCTTGAATAATATGTTAGAAGCAATGATGTATGCTGTGAAATGAAAAGAAGCTTCATTAAATTATGGCTGAGGATGCCAGAGTAATGGCAATGAACTACTAACACCTGAAGGAAGCAAAGATGAAGGGTAAGATGGTGTCTTCTCTAAAGCCAGCAATAATTTTGTTAGTGACTCCAGCGTGACCCAAATTCCACCGCAAGGAGACAGAGGAAATGTTCAGCACAATGAAGAGGATATTGGAAATAACACTTTTGCATAAAGCAAATTAAAATGTAGCTGAATTTCAGGAAGACCCTCTGACAGCAAGATTGCCTGTGGAACTGAGAAATTCCTCAGGCCGCCACAGGCAGTCAACAAATACACTGCGCAGGAAGACTTCGCTGGCTTGTGGTATAATGAACACAGAATTATATCATTGCAACAATATACACCCGCTGAATTTGACTCCACTTGAAGAGATGAGAGCTCTTAAGTTGCTACATTGAAAACAATTTAATTGAACCTGGCTAATTAGAATATAACAAGTAGTTGAAAATTATGCAATGCTTTAAAAATCTTTTAATTAATTTGAAATTCTGATGGCAAATTAGTAAATGTACGTCAGTAACTTGCTGTGCTTGACTCAATACATCATAGAAAAGAAAAAAAAGATATATTTTCTCAACAGGGACACTTGGAGAAAACATACACAAGTAGAAAATAATAATGTAGAGTAAGGAATAATTAATTAATTCAAGCTTCAAGATAAGATCACTGCGTCCTGCTGACCCTACATGTTAATCAGTTGATTGATTAATTGCTACAATCATAATAATTATAGGGTATAAATCTAAATACATTTAATGATAGTTTACACTTAGAATAAAAATGTCTTTTATGTCTGCTTATCTTTGTCATTTCTTGAAGCCTAGTCATATTTTTTGTTTGCCATCAATAAACCTGAAGCATTTTCAGATGCTATCTCTGTGATGAGGTAGGTTTATACTCCTTCATCTGATCAGCAATATTTTTTTGTGGCCTCCACCTCCTGTCTGATGAAAAATATGTTCCTAAATGAGGAACAATTGATTATGTGCAGTAAGCAATACAGCTTCATCAAAAGCTCATCCTTAAATGAAAGACAAGGGGACATCCCAATAAGGCTATTGTGTAGTTATTGACTGTCTTTATCCAGAAGAGCTTCATGTGGCTTCTTCCACCACATATATTCAATCTGAGATGAAACGGTAAAGCAGATCAGCAGCACAGAAAAATATTAAACAAAGCCATCCAAAGAAAACCAAGAATTCTTCTGCTGACTTCTGATTTATAGGTTATGTAGAAGATGTTGACATCTACATCATCTTCTAATTTGTGCTGTTTCTCATTAAACCTAATGGTGCTTTATGACTGCACTGACAGAAAGGTATGGAACCTTGTATCTGAACCGAAAAAGCTAAAATCCTGTTTTCTACTAAAAAGTACATGAAAAGAAACAAGGATTACTTAGTTAAATCTGTTGAACGTTGTTAAAATGCACTATTAAAGATTAGGTCTTAAGTTACTAAGGACTCACTGAGTCAGTAACGGGGTGTTTCAGTAGCAGTGACAGGTAGAAGTTGTAGTTGTTTGTACTTTGCATGTCCCGGGGATAAAAACTCCTGTTTCTGTCATTGCTGACCTAGTTAAAACAAGTCCTACATATTTGATCCTGACTTCAACTTAGAATATAATTCCATTGTGTTTCTCTTGAAGTGAAAAGTGGTGTCAAGTGGGAATTTCATTTGCTTCCACTTAAACTGACAAAGCACAGCAAAACACCTTGGTAGATCAAGGATGCAATTCATTTCTGTTTTTAATGTAAAACAAAAAAATACCTACATTGAAATTTCATTCTTGTCATTGGAAAATGTTAGGAATTCTTAAATAAATGTGTGCCTTAAATTTTTAAAAAGAAAAGCATGGGTTTCAGTTAAACTACAGACCTTAGCAGCAGATTTTGTGATCATTTTCAGTTGTGCAGAATTTTGAATTCTTCATTTATAGTGTTGGTTTCCACACACTGCTTTGCAACTTTCATTTTGCAGTGATATTTGTTAAATAAATAATGCTAGGTTAGGAATTATAATATAAATATTTTAAGGAGCCACTAGAGCATTTAAAAAAAGAAAAACAACTAACCAAGCAAATTCCAAGTGAATGAACTTTTGCAGCCTTCAAAGGGTTACCTGACCTTCTACTTTCACAGCTTGCTTGACTCAAAGTTACAGCAATGGAGGAGATAACAGTGAAACTGTACTATAAAAATAAATTACTATCATGAATATTAAGCAACAAGGATATAATAAACATGACTGCTTACATGACTCTGATTTATTGATACTGATTCGCCAGTAAATTATCACACAAAGTACTTGTTTTAGTTGTTCAGGAACATGTGCAAAATAAAGCTTGGTGGACACTTCCCAAAGACCTTGACATCTGTCACTGAACTCATACTTTGCGATTCTTGATGCCTATTTTCCTGCTATACGATACAGCAGTGCATTTACTTTCCCTTTCCACAGTTTTTATTTTTGGTTTTGGCTGCCTGGTTTCCTTAAACTCTGTTTTTTAGCCATGCACAGTTTTTAAAACTACTATCATGGAGGCTCAGCTCTGACACAGTGGAACAAATCCAGCTGCAAAATCTCCTAAAGGCTGTTCATGCTTGTTCTGTTAAATAGTGCTCACTTTGAGTCAAGAGGTTTCATTACTATATTTATGAACCTCTTGGCACCAGGAGTTGGGTTTTCCCAGTGCTAAGCATTAATGCATTTTGCATCACTCTTTAGCACTGGGAACTCTAGAACACTGATGCTGAGGGGTTAAAGATGGTGAAAATTTTAAAAAAACAAAACAAAAACAAAAACAACTTTATTTCCAGATAGAAATCTTGTGTGCATGCTTGATCTCTGAGTGTGTGGATAGTCAGATGAACTATTAGATAGCAGAGGTAGAAAGCAGGTTACCACAGTCACTAACCACTAGGAACTGCAGGTTTTAACGGATCTCAGCATTAACAGCCTACTGCTTATATTCTGCATCAGATATTTGTTATCCAAATTGATGGAAAGTATCGTATCTGAAAATAGGATTATTCTTCTTTAAATTTAAAGCCTGCTTTGTGCTTATGTGGCTTATATCACTTCATGACATGGTGTGTTATGTCAAACCTAAGATTATTTTTGGAGATTTCTGAGACAGAATCTACTTCATTTTGCCTGTCATCAGCCTAAAGCGTGTGCCAAAAGACCCCTTTTTTGAGGCAGTGATTCACAAATACCATCTGAACTAAAGGACAGCTACCGCTTCAAAGCAAAAACACATATCTTGGATCAAATTCTACCAATATCTCCTAAAGTGGTTACTCTCATCGCACTTGTAATACTTGTCTACAGAGGATTGGTATCCACACAGCGGGGACTAATTTTATTTTTAAATGTTAATACACTTCCAAGCCGGAATGTGGCCTCATCAGGTGCCATGATCTTTGGTGTAAAGAAAAACAAGCAATGACCTCAGCTGTAGAGTGTTAGTTTTGGCTGCACGTGAACATACAGATGCAAATCCAACATGAGCCAAGGAAAAGGCTGTTCTAGAAGTGGCACTTGATAGCCCAGGGCTGGAGCTGCAGAAGCGTATATAAACCTGCCTGCCAGGCAACCCTTCTCGCTTCTCCTGTTTGTTTTTTGCTTGAAAAGGAAAATAAAAGAGGGAAAGCGGGGGAAAAAGAAAAGAAAAGAAAAAAGAATAATAAAAAAAGGAAAATTAAGAAAGAAAAAAAGAAGACGTAGAAGAAACAGAAGAAGAAAAGGAAGAAAAAGGAGAGATAGAAAAATTAAAAAGAAACAAGGAATAGGATAAAGAAAAAAGGAAAAGAAAAAAGATAAAAAAAAGATTAAAAATATAAAGAAGATAGATAAAAAAATAAAGAAAAAAGAAAAGGGGGAAAAAGAGAAAAGGGGGGAAAAAGAGAAAAGGGGGAAAAAGAGAAAAGGGAAATAAAGGAAAAAAAAGAAAAAAAAAGAAAAAAAAAAGAGAAAAAAATTGTTGCTTCTTGCATGCTTATTTTATTTACCCTCCTTATGGGTATGCACCCATTGTATGTAGCAGCACAATTTCCTCCCTGTCCATCTTTACTTTCAATTTCACCTTTAAAAGCATGCGGAGAAGATACACAGCACAATACAGGTTGGGTTTTAGTCCCACTCACCCCGTGCTTTCTCTGTACCTGCAGCTATTGCCTTTATGTGACACTGCAGCCGTGACAGCCTGGAAAATATTTTCCTTTTTCGCTGAGGCCCTCCTGATAACCCGTTACAAACACCAGGTATTTCATACGAACTTAAGCAGTTCTCCAGTTCTTAGTTACATTTTAGGTTTCTAAAACCTTTGAGGCTTACACCTTTCTGGTTGCCTCAGATCTTTTTGTATGAGTGATTAATACATAGTTTGATTTTCTAACCATTTAAGCAAACAGGTGAAGAGGTTTTGTGCCTGGCTTGAATTTTATTTTTTTTTTCCCCTGTGCAACACTATCACTCAAAAGTGTTTAACAGTGAATGAGTGAGACCATGAGCTGTCGGCGAATTAGATTGTGCTCCTGATCTTAGCGAGATTATCTGTGTGATGTACTACCTTCCCAAGCAATTAAAGCATTAGTGCTTTGGCCAAAATGTAGCAATAGTCAAACGGGTTAGTCGGCTAATGAATGTTATATAGAAAGGAGTCAAAGGGAGCAGTTCGAGTCTCTGGGAAGAAAGACAAATTGCATTTTATTTTAAAATTGTGGGCGTTTCCAGTTCAGTATCTGCACTACAAGCACAAGGCAGTGGACTGCAGAAATACTTCTGCATCCAAGGGAGGATCCTTAGAAGTAAAACTTTTGTTGAAGAGTTTCTTGTGCAATAGGTTGCCTCGGGGCCGCACGCTTCCTGACACCCATTTAGGAGGAGGATGTGCAGCAGTATTTGTTGACTCCATTCCCACACTATTTCTTACTTTACTTGACTTCTCTTTTTAGCTGTTATCTGCCACAGCTGGTGCACTACAGCTGCTAAAGATGCTTTTCCGCAGCCACATTACCCTGTTTTCCAGCACTACTTTTTCACAATTTGTGCCCCTCAAGAGACGTTATAAATCCTATTAACTTTGAACTCTGGCCCAGCCTTGGTAAGAACATGAGCCTGCCCTCACATTTAGACATCATTACTTTTTTCCAAAGTATTTCAGTCTGGAATCGCACTTCCCGTGCTCAAAACGGCGACGTTGGGCAGCCAGGCCTGTGGCAAGAGATGCCACAAGGCGATGCTTTCAGGAAAGGGGGGAGCTTTGATGTCCACCCTGACAAATCTGTGCTTGATTTCAACCTGCAACTGAACTTTTCTCTGAAATTCAGTGAGTATTCTGCAGGTAGCTCTACCATTATTATTCTAGCCCTATTATTATGTTTTATCATGCCCTTCAGCCATCTAGCATTTTTCTTTTCCAACCCTGTATGTATGCTATTATGGTAAACTGTGAGGATTTTTTTTTTGGACGATTCATGACTTGATTCTGTGCCTGCCTACTTTCTGGAATTTTCAGAACATTTAATTTCTTGTTTCTTTCTCCACACCAGTTTCAAACCAGTTCTAGAATATTTCCAGAAAAAAAAAAAAGAAAAAAAAAAAGATTTACTGTAACTTCTTTCTGACCTTTTACTGTTCTCAAGTGGTAAAAGTACAATTAAAGCAGAGTCTGTATTATTAATTTTACTCCTACCAGGTTCTCACTCAAAGGTTTGTCATGGTCTTCAGTGTAAAGGCTAAAATTATGCATTTCCTTCTAGTTTATTTAATGCATTATTATCAGGAGTCTTGTCTGAAGTTACTAAGAGGTTTCCCTGATGCCGTGGTGCTATGTGCAATTTTCATCATTATAAAAGAATATTGTATAAAACTGCAAGGCCATGGAGCATATTAAGGCATATTTTATGGGTGGTTTTACCTGCCAGAAACTTGGGGACCCACAAAGTTTCACAATCTGGTGGAGAAATTTGCAAATGAAGATTTTGTCAGGAGTTGAGCAGTGTGGTCAGAGGTGCTGGAGAGCCTTAGTGGGGGTAATAGTCCCTTGAAGGACTTGTATAAGTGAGCACAGCTTAAATTTACCAGGGGCCAAAGCTGCCTGAAATATTTATGACGCATAAAAGTAATTCATAAAGTTAGGTAGTAGTCCAGATCTTCAAATATCTACACAATGAGGACCAGAGAACACCTCAGTTGTCCTCTTTTGCCACCAAGATATTTTCATGTCAGTTCTTTGTTGGTTCAAATTCAATGTGCCACCACACAGAGATGTGTGGTTATTACTCTTAACTGGGGAAGGTAGCAACTTATAGATAGTAAGAAGGTGAACGGAAAGAGGAAGACAGCACAGGGCTGAAGGTGATGGTTTTCAGCATCCCCTTTTCTTGTTCTTCAAGATTCTCCTTTTCCCTCCCTTCCTTGTCTTCTCTTTCTGCTTCAACCCCCTCCCTCAACCCTTCCATTTTTGCACATCTGAAATCGTGTAACTGGGGCATAAGAGGCTGCTTCTCCTCCTGTTATTACTTTCCCCGAGTGGAAGCTTCACTTACAAGCCTGATAAAATGTTTTTCCTCTCAAACCTAGAGTGCCGATTCTCACTTTGTCAAGAGCTCCAGATAACCTTCATGAGAAGTTCCTCTCCCTCTGCTTCCCGCAAACGCTCCAGGTTACAGAGATCTTGTCACAGTCACTGAAGAGCTCCTTCACTCTCTTTTCCTTCCTTCTTTTCTACCCAGTGTTGTTGCTTGGGTTTCTCCGTTTCTCTCTGTCTTCTCTTTCACCATTGTCTCCTGCTCGATTTTCTCTCTGAATTTCTCTTATGTTAATCTATATATGAGCTCTCAAGTTGGATCACGTCATGCTTCTGCCTTTTCTTTCCCCTACAAAAATAGTCTCTTAACCACCGATTGAATTTAAATTACACAAATACACTATTTGCCATGGCCAACAAGTAAGTAGAAGAGGAGCAAACTGAGACCCACACGTTTTTCCATTTGAAAGGTTTTGAGTCCACTCTTTGTCAACCGGCAGTTGGTGTAAACCTAATAGAGAGTTATGAGAGCCTCAGCGATCAATCGGTTACAAATATGAACAACTTTTTTGCAAACTGAAGTGAGGTACACTGTTTCGCACATGACATTTCCACCAAGCATCCAATGACTCCTCCAGCTCTGAGCATCTGTCTCCCACAATAGGTAAGAGTCCAGAAAAAAAAAAACAAAAAACCCAAAACACAACAACTTTTAGCCTCATTACTGCTTGTGCAATTGAGGAAGAGTCACATTTTCGACATAACGTTGTCTAGTAAGTGCTATTTGCAAGTCCTGGCTTCAAAGCACTATGCCGGACCCGCCATGTACAGCAAAGTTCTTGAAAAAGGTTCTCACTGAGCAGATTACTGCAGATTTGTATCCAATAATTTATTGTGTAAGCATTAAACCATTCATATCACAAACACCTGTGCAAGCCAGTTGGCCTAGTCAATTCTTGTTTAACATTTAATTATGAATATAATTAGCATGAGTTAAGAGACAGGCCAGGCATCCGCAATAAAATTTCCACTATGCTGAAAAAAATTATAACTATAATAACAAAAGAGACTAAGCTGGAGCATAATATGTCCCTCCTGCACAAACTTTTGCGTGATAGCAAAATCCATGTACAAATTATTTTAAAACTTCTTCATTTATTTCAATGATAACAGTAAAGGCTCTACCATATTTATAAGATCAAATTATACGGTTTTCCTGTTCTTTTAATATTAAGGCAATTTTCTTCACTGGTCTAAACCCTTTCAATGAGGTTCTTCAGATTCTCCTCTTTGTTCAAAAGGTAAATTAACTGATTTGATGGTGTCACTGGAACACTGTGTAAGGTAAAGTTCTTGAGGGGGGACAAAAGAAGTTAAAATATTATTTTAGAGAGAGACTCATGAATTGCTCTTTGTAGCCCAACAGAATTGTGTGCTAACAAAAGAAAAAGATCAGTAAATATCACAGTATATCTAATTTTAAAGGTAGATGCTTATGTTTAGGGAAAAAAAAAAAGCCAAGTCAATCTAGAATTGGTCTTCCTATGAACAGGTTTTATCTGGGCATCCTTCACAGAGCAAAGCCCTGAAGAGGAGCTAAATCTTCATGTGCAGATTTTCTTGATTTTCTTTAAATTTCCTTTCCAACAACTTAATTAAAACTTTCTAAGAAAAACAAGCAAACAAATAAAAACAAACCACAAAAGGAAGAAATGGGTTACCCACTAATTTTCTTCCCAATGCCCTTTGTTTCTTAATATGTTGGGCTGTTTTCCACCTCAAAAGAAAAAAAAAATCTATTTGTGGGCATGCCCTCCAATTTTTTTTTTTTTTTTTTTTTAACTAAAACAGTTGCTTCCAGACCTGGAAAGATCTATTTTAAAATGCTGTTGAGCAGAAAGAGTTTGCAACTGTGAAGGGGAGGTCATGGAAAGAGAACTAGGAGGTTACCAGGGCACATTGTTCCTTGACACCTCCTGGGAACAAAGAGCCCGAAATGAACCTCTTTAGTTACCAGTTTGCTGCTATTACAAACATGACAGCCTCTATTTACATCTTCAGTGAAGATATATTTTCTTACGGTCTCGAATTTGAGTGGAGACTGTGCTAGAATATGGCAACTATTATCGTCAGGAATGTTACAGCTTCAATGTATTCGTAGCCAGGTTATACACCTCTTGTGTGGAATATAGTTCTTTAGTTTAAACCGCACTTTCTCATCTATTTTTTCTTTTTTTTACTTCTTGGTTTTATTCAGGATGATCATATACAATTTTGTCTGTATTTTGTTAACACCCATTTATTAGAAGCCTTCTCTTCTAGTCTCTCTGTGTCCTATATCACCTCAGCATCTCTTCTAAAATGTGAGGGTTTTTTCTTTCTATTCCAATATCACTTAATCATTCTTGAATCAGAATTTCACACAACTTTCCAGATAAGGTTATAAAATCTTTCCAAAATAGATTTAATAGTACTCAGTCTCCACCGAAAATACTTAGTACCGCTTTCTGAACGAGCCGTTTTATTATTATTAGCGTTATTGTGCTTGGGAGAATACGTACGGATATAGCATACACATATTCATCAATTTACATGGATGGATAACCCTGAGGTTATGCTACCCATAAAATCATTCTTAAATTTAAGAAATCTTTTAAAGAGTTGCACCTCAACTTCTAAATACCTCTTGTTTCTACACATTTTTGTTCTGTTCATGTTAGTTTATGGGTTTCTACTGCCCTCTGATATTTAGAGTTGGCCAAAAAGGCATAATTACAATTTATTGTGTGAGATATATTGTGGTGACCTTGGATTTGTTTATAAGTCACCATGTTCACATGAAATTGAGGCTTTCTGATGCCATGCCAAGCCCCAAAACTTCCTTGGACAAGTAAATGGAGGATAGGAAAACAATTTCAATAGGAGGCTCGCCAACTGTGAATCTGAAGGCAGTTTGATTAGGACTTGAAGCCCACAGATTGAGATTATGACAGAAATTTGCATAATGCCAGAGACTGATAAGATTTGGTTTCTCGGGAACCTATTACGTGATGATGTTAAGGGACTGTCATGGATTTCTTACAGTGCAATATGCTGACTTGTCTTTCCAAGACGAGTTGGCCTTGAGCCTTGTTCTTTGTAAGCCTCGAGTGAGGTTTCTTTAGATGTCTTTTGAAAATCTCTTTAGACATCTTTCGTAACTTTCCACCGAGATGATACAAGGATGTTATGACTGTCAGAATAAATGAATGTATTTACTTCCTTTCTGTTTCACAGCTACTTTTTCCATAACACTGCATAGTAGTTCAGAGCAGGTCCTTGCTACACTATATTTTCAACCAATGTAGCTCTGTTCTGCGATCATGATTATGTACCGATGACTTGATTTTTTTTATTGCCTCCTGACACAGTTTTTTGCTGGATTTTGGTGCAGACAGTTTCTGTGCAAACTCCTCAAAAGTTGTATTATTCAGTGCAAACTTTGCTGCAGCCTGCTGAAGACCGAAGCATGATCATTGCCCAGATGGATGCAAGTTTCTGCAGTACATATTGAACCGTGCAGGCAGTGAGTTCTTGGAGGACCTTTCTGAAGCAAGACTAGAGTCTAAGCTCAGAGAAAACCTTCCTACTGATGTGAGTCATCCTGGAGACGGAGAAAACTGACCAACATGGAGAGGACTAGCAACAACAGACAGCACCGCTAGCTTTCGTGGGTTTAAAAGAAGTCTGTCACTCATGACAAAAAGATTTTACGGATTTGCTATGTTATTATTGTAGATTTTGTCAGACAAGACTAGTACAGACCAGTATCTCCTACCAGCAAAACTGTAATAAATTTTATATCTAACATCCTTCAATAACCAAAAATTTATAAAACTCTATCATGTGTAAGATGCTAAATAACGATCTTAAGTTTCCATACAGTAGGGTAACACGTAGCGTTGTAGGATTGATAGGAACGACATTGTGAATTCTGCTTAGCAGGCACCAGAAGACCCTAATTGATATATCGAAAGGATATGTGTGAAATCAGTTGAAAAAAGTGTTAATGGTCTATCAGAGCAATCAAAAAAAAAAAAGAAATCCAGATCTTGATAAAACAAAAATTATATGAGTATCTAATGTGGACCTTAGGCACTACCTAGGCACTTAAATTCACCATTATAAGCTGCCATTTATCCCTGAAGGCACATAAGCTCATTAGGTGCTGCGATTGTGGCCTTCGAAGAGCTTTAGGTGTCAATGGCTGTATTTCTCCCCGTGTAGAGAAATGTTTCCTCTTCTGCCAGAGCTGAAAATCTTGTGCTCCAGAGGTGGGGGATTACCTTGTCTAAGTGTCTGGGGGAGCTTGATCCTGTGGGGAATTGCCTGAGCCTAAGCCACATCTGCTGACTAGATCTCGTACCCTACAAATGTCCCCTCTCCAGGGACTTGGTGACTATTGTGGATCTCACGTTCCTCGTACTGACGCTAGAGATCTCTCATATTAGGTTGTGGATTCCACCAGAAAACCTGCAAGTCAGGTTTTGCAATGCCCCATTTTTATTAATCTCATTCCGGTGTTCATCTGCCTTAAGTGGGAAATCCACAGCAGTAACAGATACCTTCATTCAGAAAACTGTCTCTGGAAGAATCATAACTCTGGCAAAAGGATTTCTATTTAGAGTATACGCATATACATACATCTGTCTCTGTGTGTGCATTTTAAACAATAAATCACCTATTTATCTGCAGTGCTTACGTGACACCTATTAAATTCATATTAGAGATAAGGAACTGAAGTGAAGGCATAATCACTAGACCCCATTGAAAAAATCTTTCCAATGTAGTAATCTTTCCAACCTGTTGCAGAGAAAAATCAAAGACATGAACTCAAGCCTTCCAAACCAGACACAGATGTTGCAGCTTTGGGAACTGGGTGGAATTTTCCTTTGTGGAATATCAGTGAAGTTATTTTGTAACTGCAGTTGGACAGATGCACTATCTATACAGATGCACAGTCTATTCAGCTTTCTCCAGCTGAGGAGATCTGGAAGGATGAGCCAATATTTGAATATTTCCTATGCTGTGGATATCAGCCATGATTGCACAGAAGCTGGTAGTAGACAAATTATTTATTTTTCATGCCTTCTGCCTGACACCTTTCAAGAAAACTAGTTCAATTAAAAATATTTATAATCAACTAACACATTTACCTGCTAATATTTCTTAACAGATTTTGAGGTAGGTTTTTTTTTGTTTGTTTCAGTGGCTGAAGTCCTGGCATAAGTTTGCATGGCCGTGCTGGTTGAATTCTGTAAATAAGGTGATTAAGTGTTTCTGTTATTGGCACTTCTACCACCTTACTCACATGAAGCACAATTTTACTTGCAGACAATCTGTTGAACTACATCTGTTGATCTTCCAGAAAATCAATAGAACTCTTTGCGGTGCTAAGTAATTTAAGTGTGGCTGAACCTGACTTCATAGTAGCATTTGGGCACACTTTAGAAGAGCATATTTCTTCCAAAATACTACAAAATGACTTGCCAGTAATGTACTAGACAAAGTCCTTGAAAAACCTGCTTTCCAAATCCTAAGAAACAAAATTAGTACTAGGTCAGAGGTCTTGTGGCCTTCCATTTACCATTTATACATTCTCCGATATAAGCTGTATGGACAGTAATTATCCAGCTTCAGCCTGGCAAGCAGAATTCTGAGATTCTATAATGCCCTGAATTATCTTCTAATATTCTGGTCATATCTAAATTGTTCTAATATCTGAAGTTATTTATAGGGGAAATTGAAGGTGGAGAGCAAGCACTTTGCCTAATATATAGTTCTGTAAAATTTTGTTCCCATGCACATAATAGAGATGTTAATTAAAATGGCATCATCTAGGAAAAGTAATACTAAGCTTGCAATGGATTTTTTCACATAATCTTTAAAATAGCATCAGCATAAGGACTCCATGGCACCTCTTGGGTACTCATTCCTCCTGAAACTTCTAGCTAAATTACTAAATGCCCAAGAAATATTATTGGTAACTTGTTACTACCCACCACAGATACGTTTTTAGACCACTTCATCTTACCAAATGTATGGTGTTGACTGAGGGGTGCTCAGTGCCAGACCAAGGATAAAACCATCATGGCAGTGTGGGAATGTGTCCTAATTACCTTTTTCCTAGTTGTCATCAGGTTGGTCTATTTCTGGTATTATCAAGCACTCCTTTGAACTGTACTGCTCACCCATGCCCTGCATGCTAATAATTCCCATTTTCAAAGAACGGACAGAAAAGACAGAGATACAATAACCTATTTTTCACAATAACCTGAAGCAGAAGGGAAATTTTCTAGAAGCTCAGTACTGACCAAGCAGAGTAATTAGCACAAAGTAGACAAAAAATATCAGCTACGATGGAGATGATATTGGAAAAAGAGAGAGATTTTTACTTTGCCTCAGGACTATTAGCATACAGAAGAGCTCCAAAAACACTGAAAACACCTAATTGTTGTTTATAGATGGTTTTTAAGTGGAGTTGGAGAGAATACGGATTTGTAGATACTACGGTAGTAAAGGCCGAATAAAGAGAAGATTGATTGGAAATCGTAGATTACTTTAGACAGTTGGATTAGGTAGAAATCACCCTGATGTGCAGTAAAGCAAGCAACAAGAATTAGGACTTTGAAATACTGCAAAACACGTCTTAAAGTGCTAGCGTTTTCTTCCCAGGAATAAACTGTCTTAAAATCTCTCTATAAATGACTGTTCATTAGCCTATCAATGTGTATAATGGCTCTCAAAATCATAATAAGAATTAATAATAGTTCAAATAGCAGAAAGGGACATTAATTTCTCACTCATACATATTAATGCTGTAGACAGTCTCTTCCCAACAGGCTTTCAAACTCTGAATTTGCAAGTCTGTTACTGGTTACCTGTTATTTCCACTGTTAAAAACCTCCCCACCAGGACATCAAAAGATTTCCCGTCACCCTGACTTATACGTTAGCAAGGAGCAGAACACAGCACGAAGGAGGAGATCATGGTGTCCTGATAATGTTCTTCATGGTACAATGATGTTTGCTTAGCCAAAGTGTACACCAAAGGGCAACAAAAAGCAGCTATACGTGGGAGGAAGATGGTATTTAGCCTCAGAAGACCAGTATGATGGTGGATTATCAGGAAGAGAAAGTGATAAAGGCAAAGGATAGGTATTAAATGCTTGGTTCCAGAATAAGGTGCGTAAGAAGCTATGAAACAACTTGCCAGGCTGTGCTCCACAAACTGACTGCATCCCCTGAAGGCACCACATCTTCTCCTTTCCAAGAGGACACAGGTGCATGGAGAACCACCTAAAGGGCACGGTCAAGTACTGATGCTTCAGTGAGCACCTTATCCTAACACATCACAGAAACTGAAGCTGAACAGTAAGAAATTCTTTATTGTTTTTCTCCTCTCAGGACTGCAGGGACTGTGCAACAGGAACTTAAACTCGAGAGATGTTCCCCGTCTAGTTTCCGTGTTATTTGAAAGGAGAAGCAAGCGAGCTGCCGAGAGTAAACTTTCAGGTAATGCATTTCTTTACATTATGTATTTAATTGCATTGCATCTCTAAATAACCAAAAAGGGAAAGATCTTGTGAGATGTATTTAACCTCATTATATCTGATGCTGGGTCTTGAAAAGCTTTAGTTGAACTAAAGACTCTTATGAATATAAAATCAAAGTGAGCCGTACATTAAGGGTTTCATATGCTCTGACAGCTGCGCATGTGCACACACAGCTCTCATTAACAGGAATGGCAA
Source organism: Caloenas nicobarica (assembly GCF_036013445.1). Lineage (NCBI taxonomy): Eukaryota > Metazoa > Chordata > Aves > Columbiformes > Columbidae > Caloenas > Caloenas nicobarica. The sequence goes on along the minus strand of NC_088250.1, from coordinate 38,022,964 downwards.
ATATGTGATGCCCATCATTCAGAAAACAGATCTCTATGTACTTTACTGGGCTGGTTTTTTCCTAGAGATTTTTCTCTATTGGACTTTCAATTAATCTCCTACTAGACTTTTTCCCTGTAAGCTATCCCTCTTCCCTCCTCTTTTCCAATGGGAGTAAACCCCCAAATCACTCTGGTTTTTTAGGCAAGTTTTTCCAAGCTGACACAGTTTTACGAAATGCACCCACGTATGTTAAATACAGAGAGGGTTCCCAACACACAAACCACAGAGACATGTAAAAGAATAAATGCCTTGGACTCTGAAAATAATTTTGATGACTGCCAACTTAAAAACAAAACAAAACAAAAAAAAGGCAAAAGTAGATATGACAATGAGAACATTAATGTTTTTGCATTCTTTTTGTGATCACTGCAAGGCAAGAGTTCGCAACCTTGTGAAACAACACACATGCATTTCATTCTGAT